>NC_092101.1:46207072-46249749 GCF_045679555.1 Salvelinus alpinus | reverse complement strand
TGTTCTATATGGTTTACCAGAGGACCACTTTTAATCATGATATGTTCTATATGGTTTACCAGAGGACCACTTTTAATCATGATATGTTCTATATGGTTTACCAGAGGACCACTTTTAATCATGATATGTTCTATATGGTTTACCAGAGGACCACTTTTAATCATGATATGTTCTATATGGTTTACCAGAGGACCACTTTTAATCATGATATGTTCTATATGGTTTACCAGAGGACCACTTTTAATCATGATATATTCTATATGGTTTACCAGAGGACCACTTTTAATCATGATATGTTCTATATGGTTTACCAGAGGACCACTTTTAATCATGATATGTTCTATATGGTTTACCAGAGGACCACTTTTAATCATGATATATTCTATATGGTTTACCAGAGGACCACTTTTAATCATGATATGTTCTATATGGTTTACCAGAGGACCACTTTTAATCATGATATGTTCTATATGGTTTACCAGAGGACCACTTTTAATCATGATATGTTCTATATGGTTTACCGGAGGACCACTTTTAATCATGATATGTTCTATATGGTTTACCGGAGGACCACTTTTAATCATGATATATTCTATATGGTTTACCAGAGGACCACTTTTAATCATGATATATTCTATATGGTTTACCAGAGGACCACTTTTAATCATGATATGTTCTATATGGTTTACCAGAGGACCACTTTTAATCATGATATGTTCTATATGGTTTACCAGAGGACCACTTTTAATCATGATATGTTCTATATGGTTTACCAGAGGACCACTTTTAATCATGATATGTTCTATATGGTTTACCAGAGGACCACTTTTAATCATGATATGTTCTATATGGTTTACCAGAGGACCACTTTTAATCATGATATGTTCTATATGGTTTACCAGAGGACCACTTTTAATCATGATATGTTCTATATGGTTTACCAGAGGACCCCTTTTAATCACGATATATTCTATATGGTTTACCAGAGGACCACTTTTAATCATGATATGTTCTATATGGTTTACCAGAGGACCACTTTTAATCATGATATGTTCTATATGGTTTACCAGAGGACCACTTTTAATCATGATATGTTCTATATGGTTTACCAGAGGACCACTTTTAATCATGATATGTTCTATATGGTTTACCAGAGGACCACTTTTAATCATGATATGTTCTATATGGTTTACCAGAGGACCCCTTTTAATCACGATATATTCTATATGGTTTACCAGAGGACCACTTTTAATCATGATATGTTCTATATGGTTAACCAGAGGACCACTTTTAATCATGATATGTTCTATATGGTTTACCAGAGGACCACTTTTAATCATGATATGTTCTATATGGTTTACCAGAGGACCACTTTTAATCATGATATGTTCTATATGGTTTACCAGAGGACCACTTTTAATCATGATATGTTCTATATGGTTTACCAGAGGACCACTTTTAATCATGATATGTTCTATATGGTTTACCGGAGGACCACTTTTAATCATGATATGTTCTATATGGTTTACCGGAGGACCACTTTTAATCATGATATGTTCTATATGGTTTACCAGAGGACCACTTTTAATCATGATATGTTCTATATGGTTTACCAGAGGACCACTTTTAATCATGATATGTTCTATATGGTTTACCAGAGGACCACTTTTAATCATGATATGTTCTATATGGTTTACCGGAGGACCACTTTTAATCATGATATGTTCTATATGGTTTACCGGAGGACCACTTTTAATCATGATATGTTCTATATGGTTTACCAGAGGACCACTTTTAATCATGATATGTTCTATATGGTTTACCAGAGGACCACTTTTAATCATGATATGTTCTATATGGTTTACCAGAGGACCACTTTTAATCATGATATGTTCTATATGGTTTACCGGAGGACCACTTTTAATCATGATATGTTCTATATGGTTTACCAGAGGACCACTTTTAATCATGATATGTTCTATATGGTTTACCAGAGGACCACTTTTAATCATGATATGTTCTATATGGTTTACCAGAGGACCACTTTTAATCATGATATATTCTATATGGTTTACCAGAGGACCACTTTTAATCATGATATGTTCTATATGGTTTACCAGAGGACCACTTTTAATCATGATATGTTCTATATGGTTTACCAGAGGACCACTTTTAATCATGATATGTTCTATATGGTTTACCGGAGGACCACTTTTAATCATGATATGTTCTATATGGTTTACCGGAGGACCACTTTTAATCATGATATGTTCTATATGGTTTACCGGAGGACCACTTTTAATCATGATATATTCTATATGGTTTACCAGAGGACCACTTTTAATCATGATATGTTCTATATGGTTTACCAGAGGACCACTTTTAATCATGATATGTTCTATATGGTTTACCAGAGGACCACTTTTAATCATGATATGTTCTATATGGTTTACCAGAGGACCACTTTTAATCATGATATGTTCTATATGGTTTACCGGAGGACCACTTTTAATCATGATATGTTCTATATGGTTTACCGGAGGACCACTTTTAATCATGATATGTTCTATATGGTTTACCGGAGGACCACTTTTAATCATGATATATTCTATATGGTTTACCAGAGGACCACTTTTAATCATGATATGTTCTATATGGTTTACCAGAGGACCACTTTTAATCATGATATGTTCTATATGGTTTACCGGAGGACCACTTTTAATCATGATATATTCTATATGGTTTACCAGAGGACCACTTTTAATCATGATATGTTCTATATGGTTTACCAGAGGACCACTTTTAATCATGATATGTTCTATATGGTTTACCAGAGGACCACTTTTAATCATGATATGTTCTATATGGTTTACCAGAGGACCACTTTTAATCATGATATGTTCTATATGGTTTACCGGAGGACCACTTTTAATCATGATATATTCTATATGGTTTACCAGAGGACCACTTTTAATCATGATATGTTCTATATGGTTTACCAGAGGACCACTTTTAATCATGATATGTTCTATATGGTTTACCAGAGGACCACTTTTAATCATGATATGTTCTATATGGTTTACCAGAGGACCACTTTTAATCATGATATGTTCTATATGGTTTACCGGAGGACCACTTTTAATCATGATATGTTCTATATGGTTTACCGGAGGACCACTTTTAATCATGATATGTTCTATATGGTTTACCAGAGGACCACTTTTAATCATGATATGTTCTATATGGTTTACCAGAGGACCACTTTTAATCATGATATGTTCTATATGGTTTACCAGAGGACCACTTTTAATCATGATATGTTCTATATGGTTTACCGGAGGACCACTTTTAATCATGATATGTTCTATATGGTTTACCAGAGGACCACTTTTAA
This sequence comes from Salvelinus alpinus, assembly GCF_045679555.1. Taxonomy (NCBI): domain Eukaryota; kingdom Metazoa; phylum Chordata; class Actinopteri; order Salmoniformes; family Salmonidae; genus Salvelinus; species Salvelinus alpinus. Next base: position 46,246,355 of record NC_092101.1, on the reverse strand, counting down.
TCATGATATGTTCTATATGGTTTACCAGAGGACCACTTTTAATCATGATATGTTCTATATGGTTTACCAGAGGACCACTTTTAATCATGATATGTTCTATATGGTTTACCAGAGGACCACTTTTAATCATGATATGTTCTATATGGTTTACCAGAGGACCACTTTTAATCATGATATGTTCTATATGGTTTACCGGAGGACCACTTTTAATCATGATATGTTCTATATGGTTTACCAGAGGACCACTTTTAATCATGATATGTTCTATATGGTTTACCAGAGGACCACTTTTAATCATGATATGTTCTATATGGTTTACCGGAGGACCACTTTTAATCATGATATGTTCTATATGGTTTACCGGAGGACCACTTTTAATCATGATATGTTCTATATGGTTTACCAGAGGACCACTTTTAATCATGATATGTTCTATATGGTTTACCAGAGGACCACTTTTAATCATGATATGTTCTATATGGTTTACCGGAGGACCACTTTTAATCATGATATGTTCTATATGGTTTACCGGAGGACCACTTTTAATCATGATATGTTCTATATGGTTTACCAGAGGACCACTTTTAATCATGATATGTTCTATATGGTTTACCAGAGGACCACTTTTAATCATGATATGTTCTATATGGTTTACCAGAGGACCACTTTTAATCATGATATGTTCTATATGGTTTACCGGAGGACCACTTTTAATCATGATATGTTCTATATGGTTTACCAGAGGACCACTTTTAATCATGATATGTTCTATATGGTTTACCAGAGGACCACTTTTAATCATGATATGTTCTATATGGTTTACCAGAGGACCACTTTTAATCATGATATGTTCTATATGGTTTACCAGAGGACCACTTTTAATCATGATATGTTCTATATGGTTTACCAGAGGACCACTTTTAATCATGATATGTTCTATATGGTTTACCAGAGGACCACTTTTAATCATGATATGTTCTATATGGTTTACCAGAGGACCACTTTTAATCATGATATGTTCTATATGGTTTACCAGAGGACCACTTTTAATCATGATATGTTCTATATGGTTTACCAGAGGACCACTTTTAATCATGATATGTTCTATATGGTTTACCAGAGGACCACTTTTAATCATGATATGTTCTATATGGTTTACCAGAGGACCACTTTTAATCATGATATGTTCTATATGGTTTACCAGAGGACCACTTTTAATCATGATATGTTCTATATGGTTTACCAGAGGACCACTTTTAATCATGATATGTTCTATATGGTTTACCAGAGGACCACTTTTAATCATGATATGTTCTATATGGTTTACCAGAGGACCACTTTTAATCATGATATGTTCTATATGGTTTACCAGAGGACCACTTTTAATCATGATATGTTCTATATGGTTTACCAGAGGACCACTTTTAATCATGATATGTTCTATATGGTTTACCAGAGGACCACTTTTAATCATGATATGTTCTATATGGTTTACCAGAGGACCACTTTTAATCATGATATGTTCTATATGGTTTACCAGAGGACCACTTTTAATCATGATATGTTCTATATGGTTTACCAGAGGACCACTTTTAATCATGATATGTTCTATATGGTTTACCAGAGGACCCCTTTTAATCATGATATGTTCTATATGGTTTACCGGAGGACCACTTTTAATCATGATATGTTCTATATGGTTTACCAGAGGACCACTTTTAATCATGATATGTTCTATATGGTTTACCAGAGGACCACTTTTAATCATGATATGTTCTATATGGTTTACCAGAGGACCACTTTTAATCATGATATGTTCTATATGGTTTACCGGAGGACCACTTTTAATCATGATATGTTCTATATGGTTTACCAGAGGACCACTTTTAATCATGATATGTTCTATATGGTTTACCAGAGGACCACTTTTAATCATGATATGTTCTATATGGTTTACCAGAGGACCACTTTTAATCATGATATGTTCTATATGGTTTACCAGAGGACCACTTTTAATCATGATATGTTCTATATGGTTTACCGGAGGACCACTTTTAATCACGATATGTTCTATATGGTTTACCAGAGGACCACTTTTAATCACGATATGTTCTATATGGTTTACCAGAGGACCACTTTTAATCATGATATGTTCTATATGGTTTACCAGAGGACCACTTTTAATCATGATATGTTCTATATGGTTTACCGGAGGACCACTTTTAATCATGATATGTTCTATATGGTTTACCGGAGGACCACTTTTAATCATGATATGTTCTATATGGTTTACCAGAGGACCACTTTTAATCATGATATGTTCTATATGGTTTACCAGAGGACCACTTTTAATCATGATATGTTCTATATGGTTTACCAGAGGACCACTTTTAATCATGATATGTTCTATATGGTTTACCGGAGGACCACTTTTAATCATGATATGTTCTATATGGTTTACCAGAGGACCACTTTTAATCATGATATGTTCTATATGGTTTACCAGAGGACCACTTTTAATCATGATATGTTCTATATGGTTTACCAGAGGACCACTTTTAATCATGATATGTTCTATATGGTTTACCAGAGGACCACTTTTAATCATGATATGTTCTATATGGTTTACCAGAGGACCACTTTTAATCATGATATGTTCTATATGGTTTACCAGAGGACCACTTTTAATCATGATATGTTCTATATGGTTTACCAGAGGACCACTTTTAATCATGATATGTTCTATATGGTTTACCAGAGGACCACTTTTAATCATGATATGTTCTATATGGTTTACCAGAGGACCACTTTTAATCATGATATGTTCTATATGGTTTACCAGAGGACCACTTTTAATCATGATATGTTCTATATGGTTTACCAGAGGACCACTTTTAATCATGATATGTTCTATATGGTTTACCAGAGGACCACTTTTAATCATGATATGTTCTATATGGTTTACCAGAGGACCACTTTTAATCATGATATGTTCTATATGGTTTACCAGAGGACCACTTTTAATCATGATATGTTCTATATGGTTTACCAGAGGACCACTTTTAATCATGATATGTTCTATATGGTTTACCAGAGGACCACTTTTAATCATGATATGTTCTATATGGTTTACCAGAGGACCACTTTTAATCATGATATGTTCTATATGGTTTACCAGAGGACCACTTTTAATCATGATATGTTCTATATGGTTTACCAGAGGACCACTTTTAATCATGATATGTTCTATATGGTTTACCAGAGGACCACTTTTAATCATGATATGTTCTATATGGTTTACCAGAGGACCACTTTTAATCATGATATGTTCTATATGGTTTACCAGAGGACCCCTTTTAATCATGATATGTTCTATATGGTTTACCGGAGGACCACTTTTAATCATGATATGTTCTATATGGTTTACCAGAGGACCACTTTTAATCATGATATGTTCTATATGGTTTACCAGAGGACCACTTTTAATCATGATATGTTCTATATGGTTTACCAGAGGACCACTTTTAATCATGATATGTTCTATATGGTTTACCGGAGGACCACTTTTAATCATGATATGTTCTATATGGTTTACCAGAGGACCACTTTTAATCATGATATGTTCTATATGGTTTACCAGAGGACCACTTTTAATCATGATATGTTCTATATGGTTTACCAGAGGACCACTTTTAATCATGATATGTTCTATATGGTTTACCAGAGGACCACTTTTAATCATGATATGTTCTATATGGTTTACCGGAGGACCACTTTTAATCACGATATGTTCTATATGGTTTACCAGAGGACCACTTTTAATCATGATATGTTCTATATGGTTTACCAGAGGACCACTTTTAATCATGATATGTTCTATATGGTTTACCAGAGGACCACTTTTAATCATGATATGTTCTATATGGTTTACCGGAGGACCACTTTTAATCATGATATGTTCTATATGGTTTACCAGAGGACCACTTTTAATCATGATATGTTCTATATGGTTTACCAGAGGACCACTTTTAATCATGATATGTTCTATATGGTTTACCGGAGGACCACTTTTAATCATGATATGTTCTATATGGTTTACCAGAGGACCACTTTTAATCATGATATGTTCTATATGGTTTACCAGAGGACCACTTTTAATCATGATATGTTCTATATGGTTTACCGGAGGACCACTTTTAATCACGATATGTTCTATATGGTTTACCAGAGGACCACTTTTAATCATGATATGTTCTATATGGTTTACCAGAGGACCACTTTTAATCATGATATGTTCTATATGGTTTACCAGAGGACCACTTTTAATCATGATATGTTCTATATGGTTTACCGGAGGACCACTTTTAATCATGATATGTTCTATATGGTTTACCAGAGGACCACTTTTAATCATGATATGTTCTATATGGTTTACCAGAGGACCACTTTTTTTTTTTTTTTATTTTTTTTTTTTTTTAAATTTTATCCCCTTTTCTCCCCAATTTTCGTGGTATCCAATCGCTAGTAATTACTATCTTGTCTCATCGCTACAACTCCCGTACGGGCTCGGGAGAGACGAAGGTCGAAAGTCATGCGTCCTCCGAAGCACAACCCAACCTAGCCGCACTGCTTCTTAACACAGCGCGCCTCCAACCCGGAAGCCAGCCGCACCAATGTGTCGGAGGAAACACCGTGCACCCGCCCCCTCGGTTAGCGCGCACTGCGCCCGGCCCGCCACAGGAGTCGCTGGAGCGCGATGAGACAAGGATATCCCTACCGGCCAAACCCTCCCTAACCCGGACGACGCTAAGCCAATTGTGCGTCGCCCCACGGACCTCCCGGTCGCGGCCGGCTGCGACAGAGCCTGGGCGCGAACCCAGACTCTGGTGGCGCAGCATAGCACTGCGATGCAGTGCTCTAGACCACTGCGCCACCCGGGAGGCCCAGAGGACCACTTTTAATCATGATATGTTCTATATGGTTTACCAGAGGACCACTTTTAATCATGATATGTTCTATATGGTTTACCGGAGGACCACTTTTAATCACGATATGTTCTATATGGTTTACCAGAGGACCACTTTTAATCATGATATGTTCTATATGGTTTACCAGAGGACCACTTTTAATCATGATATGTTCTATATGGTTTACCAGAGGACCACTTTTAATCATGATATGTTCTATATGGTTTACCGGAGGACCACTTTTAATCATGATATGTTCTATATGGTTTACCAGAGGACCACTTTTAATCATGATATGTTCTATATGGTTTACCGGAGGACCACTTTTAATCATGATATGTTCTATATGGTTTACCAGAGGACCACTTTTAATCATGATATGTTCTATATGGTTTACCGGAGGACCACTTTTAATCATGATATGTTCTATATGGTTTACCAGAGGACCACTTTTAATCATGATATGTTCTATATGGTTTACCGGAGGACCACTTTTAATCATGATATGTTCTATATGGTTTACCAGAGGACCACTTGTAATCATGATATGTTCTATATGGTTTACCGGAGGACCACTTTTAATCATGATATGTTCTATATGGTTTACCAGAGGACCACTTTTAATCATGATATGTTCTATATGGTTTACCAGAGGACCACTTTTAATCATGATATGTTCTATATGGTTTACCGGAGGACCACTTTTAATCATGATATGTTCTATATGGTTTACCAGAGGACCACTTTTAATCATGATATGTTCTATATGGTTTACCAGAGGACCACTTTTAATCATGATATGTTCTATATGGTTTACCAGAGGACCACTTTTAATCATGATATGTTCTATATGGTTTACCAGAGGACCCCTTTTAATCATGATATGTTCTATATGGTTTACCAGAGGACCACTTTTAATCATGATATGTTCTATATGGTTTACCAGAGGACCACTTTTAATCATGATATGTTCTATATGGTTTACCAGAGGACCACTTTTAATCATGATATGTTCTATATGGTTTACCAGAGGACCACTTTTAATCATGATATGTTCTATATGGTTTACCGGAGGACCACTTTTAATCATGATATGTTCTATATGGTTTACCAGAGGACCACTTTTAATCATGATATGTTCTATATGGTTTACCAGAGGACCACTTTTAATCATGATATGTTCTATATGGTTTACCAGAGGACCACTTTTAATCATGATATGTTCTATATGGTTTACCAGAGGACCACTTTTAATCACGATATGTTCTATATGGTTTACCAGAGGACCACTTTTAATCATGATATGTTCTATATGGTTTACCAGAGGACCACTTTTAATCATGATATGTTCTATATGGTTTACCGGAGGACCACTTTTAATCATGATATGTTCTATATGGTTTACAGGAGGACCACTTTTAATCATGATATGTTCTATATGGTTTACCGGAGGACCACTTTTAATCATGATATGTTCTATATGGTTTACCAGAGGACCACTTTTAATCATGATATGTTCTATATGGTTTACCAGAGGACCACTTTTAATCATGATACAGTGGGTAGAACAAGTATTTGATACACTGCCGATTTTGCAGGTTTTCCTACTTACAAAGCATGTAGAGGTCTGTCATTTTTATCATAGGTACACTTCAACTGTGAGAGACGGAATCTAAAACAAAAATCCAGAAAATCACATTGTATGATTTTTAAGTAATTAATTTGCATTTTATTGCATGACATAAGTATTTGATACATCAGAAAAGCAGAACTGAATATTTGGTACAGAAACCTTAGTTTGCAATTCCAGAGATCATACGTTTCCTGTAGTTCTTGACCAGGTTTGCACACACTGCAGCAGGGATTTTGGCCCACTCCTCCATACAGACCTTCTCCAGATCCTTCAGGTTTCGGGGCTGTCGCTGGGCAATACGGACTTTCGGCTCCCTCCAAAGATTTTCTATTGGGTTCAGGTCTGGAGACTGGCTAGGCCACTCCAGGACCTTGAGATGCTTCTTACGGAGCCACTCCTTAGTTGCCCTGGCTGTGTGTTTCGGGTCGTTGTCATGCTGGAAGACCCAGCCACGACCCATCTTCAATGCTCTTACTGAGGGAAGGAGGTTGTTGGTCAAGATCTCGCGATACATGGCCCCATCCATCCTCCCTTCAATACGGTGCAGTCGTCCTGTCCCCTTTGCAGAAAAGCATCCCCAAAGAATGATGTTTCCACCTCCATGCTTCACGGTTGGGATGGTGTTCTTGGGGTTGTACTCATCCTTCTATTCCTCCAAACACGGCGAGTGGAGTTTAGAGCAAAAAGCTCTATTTTTGTCTCATCAGACCACATGACCTTCTCCCATTCCTCCTCTGGATCATCCAGATGGTCATTGGCAAACTTCAGACGGGCCTGGACATGCGCTGGCTTGAGCAGGGGGACCTTGCGTGCGCTGCAGGATTTTAATCCATGACGGCGTAGTGTGTTACTAATGGTTTTCTTTGAGACTGTGGTCCCAGCTCTCTTCAGGTCATTGACCAGGATCTGCCGTGTAGTTCTGGGCTGATCCCTCACATTCCTCATGATCATTGATGCCCCACGAGGTGAGATCTTGCATGGAGCCCCAGACCGAGGGTGATTGACCGTCATCTTGAACTTCTTCCATTTTCTAATAATTGCGCCAACAGTTGTTGCCTTCTCACCAAGCTGCTTGGCTATTGTCCTGTAGCCCATCCCAGCCTTGTACAGGTCTACAATTTATCCCTGATGTCCTTACACAGCTCTCTGGTCTTGGCCATTGTGGAGAGGTTGGAGTCTGTTTGATTGAGTGTGTGGACAGGTGTCTTTTATACAGGTAACGAGTTCAAACAGGTGCAGTTAATACAGGTAATGAGTGGAGAACAGGAGGGCTTCTTAAAGAAAAACTAACAGGTCTGTGAGAGCCGGAATTCTTACTGGTTGGTAGGTGATCAAATACTTATGTCATGCAATAAAATGCAAATTAATTACTTAAAAATCATACAATGTGATTTTCTGGATTTTTGTTTTAGATTCCGTCTCTCACAGTTGAAGTGTACCTATGATAAAAATGACAGACCTCTACATGCTTTGTAAGTAGGAAAACCTGCAAAATCGGCAGTGTATCAAATACTTGTTCTCCCCACTGTATGTTCTATATGGTTTACCAGAGGACCACTTTTAATCATGATATGTTCTATATGGTTTACCAGAGGACCACTTTTAATCATGATATGTTCTATATGGTTTACCAGAGGACCACTTTTAATCATGATATGTTCTATATGGTTTACCAGAGGACCCCTTTTAATCACGATATATTCTATATGGTTTACCAGAGGACCACTTTTAATCATGATATGTTCTATATGGTTTACCAGAGGACCACTTTTAATCATGATATGTTCTATATGGTTTACCAGAGGACCACTTTTAATCATGATATGTTCTATATGGTTTACCAGAGGACCACTTTTAATCATGATATGTTCTATATGGTTTACCAGAGGACCACTTTTAATCATGATATGTTCTATATGGTTTACCAGAGGACCCCTTTTAATCACGATATATTCTATATGGTTTACCAGAGGACCACTTTTAATCATGATATGTTCTATATGGTTAACCAGAGGACCACTTTTAATCATGATATGTTCTATATGGTTTACCAGAGGACCACTTTTAATCATGATATGTTCTATATGGTTTACCAGAGGACCACTTTTAATCATGATATGTTCTATATGGTTTACCAGAGGACCACTTTTAATCATGATATGTTCTATATGGTTTACCAGAGGACAACTTTTAATCACGATATGTTCTATATGGTTTACCAGAGGACCACTTTTAATCATGATATGTTCTATATGGTTTACCGGAGGACCACTTTTAATCATGATATGTTCTATATGGTTTACCAGAGGACCACTTTTAATCATGATATGTTCTATATGGTTTACCGGAGGACCACTTTTAATCATGATATGTTCTATATGGTTTACCAGAGGACCACTTTTAATCATGATATGTTCTATATGGTTTACCAGAGGACCACTTTTAATCATGATATGTTCTATATGGTTTACCGGAGGACCACTTTTAATCATGATATGTTCTATATGGTTTACCAGAGGACCACTTTTAATCATGATATGTTCTATATGGTTTACCGGAGGACCACTTTTAATCATGATATGTTCTATATGGTTTACCGGAGGACCACTTTTAATCACGATATGTTCTATATGGTTTACCGGAGGACCACTTTTAATCATGATATGTTCTATATGGTTTACCAGAGGACCACTTTTAATCATGATATGTTCTATATGATTTACCGGAGGACCACTTTTAATCATGATATGTTCTATATGGTTTACCGGAGGACCACTTTTAATCATGATATGTTCTATATGGTTTACCAGAGGACCACTTTTAATCATGATATGTTCTATATGGTTTACCAGAGGACCACTTTTAATCATGATATGTTCTATATGGTTTACCAGAGGACCACTTTTAATCATGATATGTTCTATATGGTTTACCAGAGGACCACTTTTAATCACGATATGTTCTATATGGTTTACCAGAGGACCACTTTTAATCATGATATGTTCTATATGGTTTACCAGAGGACCACTTTTAATCATGATATGTTCTATATGGTTTACCAGAGGACCACTTTTAATCATGATATGTTCTATATGGTTTACCAGAGGACCACTTTTAATCATGATATGTTCTATATGGTTTACCAGAGGACCCCTTTTAATCATGATATGTTCTATATGGTTTACCGGAGGACCACTTTTAATCATGATATGTTCTATATGGTTTACCGGAGGACCACTTTTAATCATGATATGTTCTATATGGTTTACCGGAGGACCACTTTTAATCATGATATGTTCTATATGGTTTACCAGAGGACCACTTTTAATCATGATATGTTCTATATGGTTTACCAGAGGACCACTTTTAATCATGATATGTTCTATATGGTTTACCAGAGGACCACTTTTAATCATGATATGTTCTATATGGTTTACCAGAGGACCACTTTTAATCACGATATGTTCTATATGGTTTACCAGAGGACCACTTTTAATCATGATATGTTCTATATGGTTTACCAGAGGACCACTTTTAATCATGATATGTTCTATATGGTTTACCAGAGGACCCCTTTTAATCACGATATATTCTATATGGTTTACCAGAGGACCACTTTTAATCATGATATGTTCTATATGGTTTACCAGAGGACCACTTTTAATCATGATATGTTCTATATGGTTTACCAGAGGACCCCTTTTAATCACGATATATTCTATATGGTTTACCAGAGGACCACTTTTAATCATGATATGTTCTATATGGTTAACCAGAGGACCACTTTTAATCATGATATGTTCTATATGGTTTACCAGAGGACCACTTTTAATCATGATATGTTCTATATGGTTTACCGGAGGACCACTTTTAATCATGATATGTTCTATATGGTTTACCAGAGGACCACTTTTAATCATGATATGTTCTATATGGTTTACCGGAGGACCACTTTTAATCATGATATGTTCTATATGGTTTACCAGAGGACCACTTTTAATCATGATATGTTCTATATGGTTTACCAGAGGACCACTTTTAATCATGATATGTTCTATATGGTTTACCGGAGGACCACTTTTAATCACGATATGTTCTATATGGTTTACCAGAGGACCACTTTTAATCATGATATGTTCTATATGGTTTACCAGAGGACCACTTTTAATCATGATATGTTCTATATGGTTTACCAGAGGACCACTTTTAATCATGATATGTTCTATATGGTTTACCGGAGGACCACTTTTAATCATGATATGTTCTATATGGTTTACCAGAGGACCACTTTTAATCATGATATGTTCTATATGGTTTACCGGAGGACCACTTTTAATCATGATATGTTCTATATGGTTTACCAGAGGACCACTTTTAATCATGATATGTTCTATATGGTTTACCGGAGGACCACTTTTAATCATGATATGTTCTATATGGTTTACCAGAGGACCACTTTTAATCATGATATGTTCTATATGGTTTACCGGAGGACCACTTTTAATCATGATATGTTCTATATGGTTTACCAGAGGACCACTTGTAATCATGATATGTTCTATATGGTTTACCGGAGGACCACTTTTAATCATGATATGTTCTATATGGTTTACCAGAGGACCACTTTTAATCATGATATGTTCTATATGGTTTACCAGAGGACCACTTTTAATCATGATATGTTCTATATGGTTTACCGGAGGACCACTTTTAATCATGATATGTTCTATATGGTTTACCAGAGGACCACTTTTAATCATGATATGTTCTATATGGTTTACCAGAGGACCACTTTTAATCATGATATGTTCTATATGGTTTACCAGAGGACCACTTTTAATCATGATATGTTCTATATGGTTTACCAGAGGACCCCTTTTAATCATGATATGTTCTATATGGTTTACCAGAGGACCACTTTTAATCATGATATGTTCTATATGGTTTACCAGAGGACCACTTTTAATCATGATATGTTCTATATGGTTTACCAGAGGACCACTTTTAATCATGATATGTTCTATATGGTTTACCAGAGGACCACTTTTAATCATGATATGTTCTATATGGTTTACCGGAGGACCACTTTTAATCATGATATGTTCTATATGGTTTACCAGAGGACCACTTTTAATCATGATATGTTCTATATGGTTTACCAGAGGACCACTTTTAATCATGATATGTTCTATATGGTTTACCAGAGGACCACTTTTAATCATGATATGTTCTATATGGTTTACCAGAGGACCACTTTTAATCACGATATGTTCTATATGGTTTACCAGAGGACCACTTTTAATCATGATATGTTCTATATGGTTTACCAGAGGACCACTTTTAATCATGATATGTTCTATATGGTTTACCGGAGGACCACTTTTAATCATGATATGTTCTATATGGTTTACCGGAGGACCACTTTTAATCATGATATGTTCTATATGGTTTACCGGAGGACCACTTTTAATCATGATATGTTCTATATGGTTTACCAGAGGACCACTTTTAATCATGATATGTTCTATATGGTTTACCAGAGGACCACTTTTAATCATGATATGTTCTATATGGTTTACCAGAGGACCACTTTTAATCATGATATGTTCTATATGGTTTACCAGAGGACCACTTTTAATCATGATATGTTCTATATGGTTTACCAGAGGACCACTTTTAATCATGATATGTTCTATATGGTTTACCAGAGGACCCCTTTTAATCACGATATATTCTATATGGTTTACCAGAGGACCACTTTTAATCATGATATGTTCTATATGGTTTACCAGAGGACCACTTTTAATCATGATATGTTCTATATGGTTTACCAGAGGACCACTTTTAATCATGATATGTTCTATATGGTTTACCAGAGGACCACTTTTAATCATGATATGTTCTATATGGTTTACCAGAGGACCACTTTTAATCATGATATGTTCTATATGGTTTACCAGAGGACCCCTTTTAATCACGATATATTCTATATGGTTTACCAGAGGACCACTTTTAATCATGATATGTTCTATATGGTTAACCAGAGGACCACTTTTAATCATGATATGTTCTATATGGTTTACCAGAGGACCACTTTTAATCATGATATGTTCTATATGGTTTACCAGAGGACCACTTTTAATCATGATATGTTCTATATGGTTTACCAGAGGACCACTTTTAATCATGATATGTTCTATATGGTTTACCAGAGGACAACTTTTAATCACGATATGTTCTATATGGTTTACCAGAGGACCACTTTTAATCATGATATGTTCTATATGGTTTACCGGAGGACCACTTTTAATCATGATATGTTCTATATGGTTTACCAGAGGACCACTTTTAATCATGATATGTTCTATATGGTTTACCGGAGGACCACTTTTAATCATGATATGTTCTATATGGTTTACCAGAGGACCACTTTTAATCATGATATGTTCTATATGGTTTACCAGAGGACCACTTTTAATCATGATATGTTCTATATGGTTTACCGGAGGACCACTTTTAATCATGATATGTTCTATATGGTTTACCAGAGGACCACTTTTAATCATGATATGTTCTATATGGTTTACCGGAGGACCACTTTTAATCATGATATGTTCTATATGGTTTACCAGAGGACCACTTTTAATCATGATATGTTCTATATGGTTTACCAGAGGACCACTTTTAATCATGATATGTTCTATATGGTTTACCAGAGGACCACTTTTAATCATGATATGTTCTATATGGTTTACCAGAGGACCACTTTTAATCATGATATGTTCTATATGGTTTACCAGAGGACCACTTTTAATCATGATATGTTCTATATGGTTTACCGGAGGACCACTTTTAATCATGATATGTTCTATATGGTTTACCGGAGGACCACTTTTAATCATGATATGTTCTATATGGTTTACCGGAGGACCACTTTTAATCATGATATGTTCTATATGGTTTACCAGAGGACCACTTTTAATCATGATATGTTCTATATGGTTTACCAGAGGACCACTTTTAATCATGATATGTTCTATATGGTTTACCGGAGGACCACTTTTAATCATGATATGTTCTATATGGTTTACCGGAGGACCACTTTTAATCATGATATGTTCTATATGGTTTACCAGAGGACCACTTTTAATCATGATATGTTCTATATGGTTTACCAGAGGACCACTTTTAATCATGATATGTTCTATATGGTTTACCAGAGGACCACTTTTAATCATGATATGTTCTATATGGTTTACCGGAGGACCACTTTTAATCATGATATGTTCTATATGGTTTACCAGAGGACCACTTTTAATCATGATATGTTCTATATGGTTTACCAGAGGACCACTTTTAATCATGATATGTTCTATATGGTTTACCAGAGGACCACTTTTAATCATGATATGTTCTATATGGTTTACCAGAGGACCACTTTTAATCATGATATGTTCTATATGGTTTACCAGAGGACCACTTTTAATCATGATATGTTCTATATGGTTTACCAGAGGACCACTTTTAATCATGATATGTTCTATATGGTTTACCAGAGGACCACTTTTAATCATGATATGTTCTATATGGTTTACCAGAGGACCACTTTTAATCATGATATGTTCTATATGGTTTACCAGAGGACCACTTTTAATCATGATATGTTCTATATGGTTTACCAGAGGACCACTTTTAATCATGATATGTTCTATATGGTTTACCAGAGGACCACTTTTAATCATGATATGTTCTATATGGTTTACCAGAGGACCACTTTTAATCATGATATGTTCTATATGGTTTACCAGAGGACCACTTTTAATCATGATATGTTCTATATGGTTTACCAGAGGACCACTTTTAATCATGATATGTTCTATATGGTTTACCAGAGGACCACTTTTAATCATGATATGTTCTATATGGTTTACCAGAGGACCACTTTTAATCATGATATGTTCTATATGGTTTACCAGAGGACCACTTTTAATCATGATATGTTCTATATGGTTTACCAGAGGACCACTTTTAATCATGATATGTTCTATATGGTTTACCAGAGGACCACTTTTAATCATGATATGTTCTATATGGTTTACCAGAGGACCACTTTTAATCATGATATGTTCTATATGGTTTACCAGAGGACCACTTTTAATCATGATATGTTCTATATGGTTTACCAGAGGACCCCTTTTAATCATGATATGTTCTATATGGTTTACCGGAGGACCACTTTTAATCATGATATGTTCTATATGGTTTACCAGAGGACCACTTTTAATCATGATATGTTCTATATGGTTTACCAGAGGACCACTTTTAATCATGATATGTTCTATATGGTTTACCAGAGGACCACTTTTAATCATGATATGTTCTATATGGTTTACCGGAGGACCACTTTTAATCATGATATGTTCTATATGGTTTACCAGAGGACCACTTTTAATCATGATATGTTCTATATGGTTTACCAGAGGACCACTTTTAATCATGATATGTTCTATATGGTTTACCAGAGGACCACTTTTAATCATGATATGTTCTATATGGTTTACCAGAGGACCACTTTTAATCATGATATGTTCTATATGGTTTACCGGAGGACCACTTTTAATCACGATATGTTCTATATGGTTTACCAGAGGACCACTTTTAATCATGATATGTTCTATATGGTTTACCAGAGGACCACTTTTAATCATGATATGTTCTATATGGTTTACCAGAGGACCACTTTTAATCATGATATGTTCTATATGGTTTACCGGAGGACCACTTTTAATCATGATATGTTCTATATGGTTTACCAGAGGACCACTTTTAATCATGATATGTTCTATATGGTTTACCAGAGGACCACTTTTAATCATGATATGTTCTATATGGTTTACCGGAGGACCACTTTTAATCATGATATGTTCTATATGGTTTACCAGAGGACCACTTTTAATCATGATATGTTCTATATGGTTTACCAGAGGACCACTTTTAATCATGATATGTTCTATATGGTTTACCGGAGGACCACTTTTAATCACGATATGTTCTATATGGTTTACCAGAGGACCACTTTTAATCATGATATGTTCTATATGGTTTACCAGAGGACCACTTTTAATCATGATATGTTCTATATGGTTTACCAGAGGACCACTTTTAATCATGATATGTTCTATATGGTTTACCGGAGGACCACTTTTAATCATGATATGTTCTATATGGTTTACCAGAGGACCACTTTTAATCATGATATGTTCTATATGGTTTACCAGAGGACCACTTTTAATCATGATATGTTCTATATGGTTTACCAGAGGACCACTTTTAATCATGATATGTTCTATATGGTTTACCGGAGGACCACTTTTAATCACGATATGTTCTATATGGTTTACCAGAGGACCACTTTTAATCATGATATGTTCTATATGGTTTACCAGAGGACCACTTTTAATCATGATATGTTCTATATGGTTTACCAGAGGACCACTTTTAATCATGATATGTTCTATATGGTTTACCGGAGGACCACTTTTAATCATGATATGTTCTATATGGTTTACCAGAGGACCACTTTTAATCATGATATGTTCTATATGGTTTACCGGAGGACCACTTTTAATCATGATATGTTCTATATGGTTTACCAGAGGACCACTTTTAATCATGATATGTTCTATATGGTTTACCGGAGGACCACTTTTAATCATGATATGTTCTATATGGTTTACCAGAGGACCACTTTTAATCATGATATGTTCTATATGGTTTACCGGAGGACCACTTTTAATCATGATATGTTCTATATGGTTTACCAGAGGACCACTTGTAATCATGATATGTTCTATATGGTTTACCGGAGGACCACTTTTAATCATGATATGTTCTATATGGTTTACCAGAGGACCACTTTTAATCATGATATGTTCTATATGGTTTACCAGAGGACCACTTTTAATCATGATATGTTCTATATGGTTTACCGGAGGACCACTTTTAATCATGATATGTTCTATATGGTTTACCAGAGGACCACTTTTAATCATGATATGTTCTATATGGTTTACCAGAGGACCACTTTTAATCATGATATGTTCTATATGGTTTACCAGAGGACCACTTTTAATCATGATATGTTCTATATGGTTTACCAGAGGACCCCTTTTAATCATGATATGTTCTATATGGTTTACCAGAGGACCACTTTTAATCATGATATGTTCTATATGGTTTACCAGAGGACCACTTTTAATCATGATATGTTCTATATGGTTTACCAGAGGACCACTTTTAATCATGATATGTTCTATATGGTTTACCAGAGGACCACTTTTAATCATGATATGTTCTATATGGTTTACCGGAGGACCACTTTTAATCATGATATGTTCTATATGGTTTACCAGAGGACCACTTTTAATCATGATATGTTCTATATGGTTTACCAGAGGACCACTTTTAATCATGATATGTTCTATATGGTTTACCAGAGGACCACTTTTAATCATGATATGTTCTATATGGTTTACCAGAGGACCACTTTTAATCACGATATGTTCTATATGGTTTACCAGAGGACCACTTTTAATCATGATATGTTCTATATGGTTTACCAGAGGACCACTTTTAATCATGATATGTTCTATATGGTTTACCGGAGGACCACTTTTAATCATGATATGTTCTATATGGTTTACAGGAGGACCACTTTTAATCATGATATGTTCTATATGGTTTACCGGAGGACCACTTTTAATCATGATATGTTCTATATGGTTTACCAGAGGACCACTTTTAATCATGATATGTTCTATATGGTTTACCAGAGGACCACTTTTAATCATGATACAGTGGGGAGAACAAGTATTTGATACACTGCCGATTTTGCAGGTTTTCCTACTTACAAAGCATGTAGAGGTCTGTCATTTTTATCATAGGTACACTTCAACTGTGAGAGACGGAATCTAAAACAAAAATCCAGAAAATCACATTGTATGATTTTTAAGTAATTAATTTGCATTTTATTGCATGACATAAGTATTTGATACATCAGAAAAGCAGAACTGAATATTTGGTACAGAAACCTTAGTTTGCAATTCCAGAGATCATACGTTTCCTGTAGTTCTTGACCAGGTTTGCACACACTGCAGCAGGGATTTTGGCCCACTCCTCCATACAGACCTTCTCCAGATCCTTCAGGTTTCGGGGCTGTCGCTGGGCAATACGGACTTTCGGCTCCCTCCAAAGATTTTCTATTGGGTTCAGGTCTGGAGACTGGCTAGGCCACTCCAGGACCTTGAGATGCTTCTTACGGAGCCACTCCTTAGTTGCCCTGGCTGTGTGTTTCGGGTCGTTGTCATGCTGGAAGACCCAGCCACGACCCATCTTCAATGCTCTTACTGAGGGAAGGAGGTTGTTGGTCAAGATCTCGCGATACATGGCCCCATCCATCCTCCCTTCAATACGGTGCAGTCGTCCTGTCCCCTTTGCAGAAAAGCATCCCCAAAGAATGATGTTTCCACCTCCATGCTTCACGGTTGGGATGGTGTTCTTGGGGTTGTACTCATCCTTCTATTCCTCCAAACACGGCGAGTGGAGTTTAGAGCAAAAAGCTCTATTTTTGTCTCATCAGACCACATGACCTTCTCCCATTCCTCCTCTGGATCATCCAGATGGTCATTGGCAAACTTCAGACGGGCCTGGACATGCGCTGGCTTGAGCAGGGGGACCTTGCGTGCGCTGCAGGATTTTAATCCATGACGGCGTAGTGTGTTACTAATGGTTTTCTTTGAGACTGTGGTCCCAGCTCTCTTCAGGTCATTGACCAGGATCTGCCGTGTAGTTCTGGGCTGATCCCTCACATTCCTCATGATCATTGATGCCCCACGAGGTGAGATCTTGCATGGAGCCCCAGACCGAGGGTGATTGACCGTCATCTTGAACTTCTTCCATTTTCTAATAATTGCGCCAACAGTTGTTGCCTTCTCACCAAGCTGCTTGGCTATTGTCCTGTAGCCCATCCCAGCCTTGTACAGGTCTACAATTTATCCCTGATGTCCTTACACAGCTCTCTGGTCTTGGCCATTGTGGAGAGGTTGGAGTCTGTTTGATTGAGTGTGTGGACAGGTGTCTTTTATACAGGTAACGAGTTCAAACAGGTGCAGTTAATACAGGTAATGAGTGGAGAACAGGAGGGCTTCTTAAAGAAAAACTAACAGGTCTGTGAGAGCCGGAATTCTTACTGGTTGGTAGGTGATCAAATACTTATGTCATGCAATAAAATGCAAATTAATTACTTAAAAATCATACAATGTGATTTTCTGGATTTTTGTTTTAGATTCCGTCTCTCACAGTTGAAGTGTACCTATGATAAAAATGACAGACCTCTACATGCTTTGTAAGTAGGAAAACCTGCAAAATCGGCAGTGTATCAAATACTTGTTCTCCCCACTGTATGTTCTATATGGTTTACCAGAGGACCACTTTTAATCATGATATGTTCTATATGGTTTACCAGAGGACCACTTTTAATCATGATATGTTCTATATGGTTTACCAGAGGACCACTTTTAATCATGATATGTTCTATATGGTTTACCAGAGGACCCCTTTTAATCACGATATATTCTATATGGTTTACCAGAGGACCACTTTTAATCATGATATGTTCTATATGGTTTACCAGAGGACCACTTTTAATCATGATATGTTCTATATGGTTTACCAGAGGACCACTTTTAATCATGATATGTTCTATATGGTTTACCAGAGGACCACTTTTAATCATGATATGTTCTATATGGTTTACCAGAGGACCACTTTTAATCATGATATGTTCTATATGGTTTACCAGAGGACCCCTTTTAATCACGATATATTCTATATGGTTTACCAGAGGACCACTTTTAATCATGATATGTTCTATATGGTTAACCAGAGGACCACTTTTAATCATGATATGTTCTATATGGTTTACCAGAGGACCACTTTTAATCATGATATGTTCTATATGGTTTACCAGAGGACCACTTTTAATCATGATATGTTCTATATGGTTTACCAGAGGACCACTTTTAATCATGATATGTTCTATATGGTTTACCAGAGGACAACTTTTAATCACGATATGTTCTATATGGTTTACCAGAGGACCACTTTTAATCATGATATGTTCTATATGGTTTACCGGAGGACCACTTTTAATCATGATATGTTCTATATGGTTTACCAGAGGACCACTTTTAATCATGATATGTTCTATATGGTTTACCGGAGGACCACTTTTAATCATGATATGTTCTATATGGTTTACCAGAGGACCACTTTTAATCATGATATGTTCTATATGGTTTACCAGAGGACCACTTTTAATCATGATATGTTCTATATGGTTTACCGGAGGACCACTTTTAATCATGATATGTTCTATATGGTTTACCAGAGGACCACTTTTAATCATGATATGTTCTATATGGTTTACCGGAGGACCACTTTTAATCATGATATGTTCTATATGGTTTACCGGAGGACCACTTTTAATCACGATATGTTCTATATGGTTTACCGGAGGACCACTTTTAATCATGATATGTTCTATATGGTTTACCAGAGGACCACTTTTAATCATGATATGTTCTATATGGTTTACCGGAGGACCACTTTTAATCATGATATGTTCTATATGGTTTACCGGAGGACCACTTTTAATCATGATATGTTCTATATGGTTTACCAGAGGACCACTTTTAATCATGATATGTTCTATATGGTTTACCAGAGGACCACTTTTAATCATGATATGTTCTATATGGTTTACCAGAGGACCACTTTTAATCATGATATGTTCTATATGGTTTACCAGAGGACCACTTTTAATCACGATATGTTCTATATGGTTTACCAGAGGACCACTTTTAATCATGATATGTTCTATATGGTTTACCAGAGGACCACTTTTAATCATGATATGTTCTATATGGTTTACCAGAGGACCACTTTTAATCATGATATGTTCTATATGGTTTACCAGAGGACCACTTTTAATCATGATATGTTCTATATGGTTTACCAGAGGACCCCTTTTAATCATGATATGTTCTATATGGTTTACCGGAGGACCACTTTTAATCATGATATGTTCTATATGGTTTACCGGAGGACCACTTTTAATCATGATATGTTCTATATGGTTTACCGGAGGACCACTTTTAATCATGATATGTTCTATATGGTTTACCAGAGGACCACTTTTAATCATGATATGTTCTATATGGTTTACCAGAGGACCACTTTTAATCATGATATGTTCTATATGGTTTACCAGAGGACCACTTTTAATCATGATATGTTCTATATGGTTTACCAGAGGACCACTTTTAATCACGATATGTTCTATATGGTTTACCAGAGGACCACTTTTAATCATGATATGTTCTATATGGTTTACCAGAGGACCACTTTTAATCATGATATGTTCTATATGGTTTACCAGAGGACCCCTTTTAATCACGATATATTCTATATGGTTTACCAGAGGACCACTTTTAATCATGATATGTTCTATATGGTTTACCAGAGGACCACTTTTAATCATGATATGTTCTATATGGTTTACCAGAGGACCCCTTTTAATCACGATATATTCTATATGGTTTACCAGAGGACCACTTTTAATCATGATATGTTCTATATGGTTAACCAGAGGACCACTTTTAATCATGATATGTTCTATATGGTTTACCAGAGGACCACTTTTAATCATGATATGTTCTATATGGTTTACCGGAGGACCACTTTTAATCATGATATGTTCTATATGGTTTACCAGAGGACCACTTTTAATCATGATATGTTCTATATGGTTTACCGGAGGACCACTTTTAATCATGATATGTTCTATATGGTTTACCAGAGGACCACTTTTAATCATGATATGTTCTATATGGTTTACCAGAGGACCACTTTTAATCATGATATGTTCTATATGGTTTACCGGAGGACCACTTTTAATCACGATATGTTCTATATGGTTTACCAGAGGACCACTTTTAATCATGATATGTTCTATATGGTTTACCAGAGGACCACTTTTAATCATGATATGTTCTATATGGTTTACCAGAGGACCACTTTTAATCATGATATGTTCTATATGGTTTACCAGAGGACCACTTTTAATCATGATATGTTCTATATGGTTTACCGGAGGACCACTTTTAATCATGATATGTTCTATATGGTTTACCAGAGGACCACTTTTAATCATGATATGTTCTATATGGTTTACCGGAGGACCACTTTTAATCATGATATGTTCTATATGGTTTACCAGAGGACCACTTTTAATCATGATATGTTCTATATGGTTTACCGGAGGACCACTTTTAATCATGATATGTTCTATATGGTTTACCAGAGGACCACTTGTAATCATGATATGTTCTATATGGTTTACCGGAGGACCACTTTTAATCATGATATGTTCTATATGGTTTACCAGAGGACCACTTTTAATCATGATATGTTCTATATGGTTTACCAGAGGACCACTTTTAATCATGATATGTTCTATATGGTTTACCGGAGGACCACTTTTAATCATGATATGTTCTATATGGTTTACCAGAGGACCACTTTTAATCATGATATGTTCTATATGGTTTACCAGAGGACCACTTTTAATCATGATATGTTCTATATGGTTTACCAGAGGACCACTTTTAATCATGATATGTTCTATATGGTTTACCAGAGGACCCCTTTTAATCATGATATGTTCTATATGGTTTACCAGAGGACCACTTTTAATCATGATATGTTCTATATGGTTTACCAGAGGACCACTTTTAATCATGATATGTTCTATATGGTTTACCAGAGGACCACTTTTAATCATGATATGTTCTATATGGTTTACCAGAGGACCACTTTTAATCATGATATGTTCTATATGGTTTACCGGAGGACCACTTTTAATCATGATATGTTCTATATGGTTTACCAGAGGACCACTTTTAATCATGATATGTTCTATATGGTTTACCAGAGGACCACTTTTAATCATGATATGTTCTATATGGTTTACCAGAGGACCACTTTTAATCATGATATGTTCTATATGGTTTACCAGAGGACCACTTTTAATCACGATATGTTCTATATGGTTTACCAGAGGACCACTTTTAATCATGATATGTTCTATATGGTTTACCAGAGGACCACTTTTAATCATGATATGTTCTATATGGTTTACCGGAGGACCACTTTTAATCATGATATGTTCTATATGGTTTACCGGAGGACCACTTTTAATCATGATATGTTCTATATGGTTTACCGGAGGACCACTTTTAATCATGATATGTTCTATATGGTTTACCAGAGGACCACTTTTAATCATGATATGTTCTATATGGTTTACCAGAGGACCACTTTTAATCATGATATGTTCTATATGGTTTACCAGAGGACCACTTTTAATCATGATATGTTCTATATGGTTTACCAGAGGACCACTTTTAATCATGATATGTTCTATATGGTTTACCAGAGGACCACTTTTAATCATGATATGTTCTATATGGTTTACCAGAGGACCCCTTTTAATCACGATATATTCTATATGGTTTACCAGAGGACCACTTTTAATCATGATATGTTCTATATGGTTTACCAGAGGACCACTTTTAATCATGATATGTTCTATATGGTTTACCAGAGGACCACTTTTAATCATGATATGTTCTATATGGTTTACCAGAGGACCACTTTTAATCATGATATGTTCTATATGGTTTACCAGAGGACCACTTTTAATCATGATATGTTCTATATGGTTTACCAGAGGACCCCTTTTAATCACGATATATTCTATATGGTTTACCAGAGGACCACTTTTAATCATGATATGTTCTATATGGTTAACCAGAGGACCACTTTTAATCATGATATGTTCTATATGGTTTACCAGAGGACCACTTTTAATCATGATATGTTCTATATGGTTTACCAGAGGACCACTTTTAATCATGATATGTTCTATATGGTTTACCAGAGGACCACTTTTAATCATGATATGTTCTATATGGTTTACCAGAGGACAACTTTTAATCACGATATGTTCTATATGGTTTACCAGAGGACCACTTTTAATCATGATATGTTCTATATGGTTTACCGGAGGACCACTTTTAATCATGATATGTTCTATATGGTTTACCAGAGGACCACTTTTAATCATGATATGTTCTATATGGTTTACCGGAGGACCACTTTTAATCATGATATGTTCTATATGGTTTACCAGAGGACCACTTTTAATCATGATATGTTCTATATGGTTTACCAGAGGACCACTTTTAATCATGATATGTTCTATATGGTTTACCGGAGGACCACTTTTAATCATGATATGTTCTATATGGTTTACCAGAGGACCAATTTTAATCATGATATGTTCTATATGGTTTACCGGAGGACCACTTTTAATCATGATATGTTCTATATGGTTTACCGGAGGACCACTTTTAATCACGATATGTTCTATATGGTTTACCGGAGGACCACTTTTAATCATGATATGTTCTATATGGTTTACCAGAGGACCACTTTTAATCATGATATGTTCTATATGGTTTACCAGAGGACCACTTTTAATCATGATATGTTCTATATGGTTTACCGGAGGACCACTTTTAATCATGATATGTTCTATATGGTTTACCAGAGGACCACTTTTAATCATGATATGTTCTATATGGTTTACCAGAGGACCACTTTTAATCATGATATGTTCTATATGGTTTACCAGAGGACCACTTTTAATCATGATATGTTCTATATGGTTTACCAGAGGACCACTTTTAATCACGATATGTTCTATATGGTTTACCAGAGGACCACTTTTAATCATGATATGTTCTATATGGTTTACCAGAGGACCACTTTTAATCATGATATGTTCTATATGGTTTACCAGAGGACCACTTTTAATCATGATATGTTCTATATGGTTTACCAGAGGACCACTTTTAATCATGATATGTTCTATATGGTTTACCAGAGGACCCCTTTTAATCATGATATGTTCTATATGGTTTACCGGAGGACCACTTTTAATCATGATATGTTCTATATGGTTTACCGGAGGACCACTTTTAATCATGATATGTTCTATATGGTTTACCGGAGGACCACTTTTAATCATGATATGTTCTATATGGTTTACCAGAGGACCACTTTTAATCATGATATGTTCTATATGGTTTACCAGAGGACCACTTTTAATCATGATATGTTCTATATGGTTTACCAGAGGACCACTTTTAATCATGATATGTTCTATATGGTTTACCAGAGGACCACTTTTAATCACGATATGTTCTATATGGTTTTTCAGAGGACCACTTTTAATCATGATATGTTCTATATGGTTTACCAGAGGACCACTTTTAATCATGATATGTTCTATATGGTTTACCAGAGGACCCCTTTTAATCACGATATATTCTATATGGTTTACCAGAGGACCACTTTTAATCATGATATGTTCTATATGGTTTACCAGAGGACCACTTTTAATCATGATATGTTCTATATGGTTTACCAGAGGACCACTTTTAATCATGATATGTTCTATATGGTTAACCAGAGGACCACTTTTAATCATGATATGTTCTATATGGTTTACCAGAGGACCACTTTTAATCATGATATGTTCTATATGGTTTACCAGAGGACCACTTTTAATCATGATATGTTCTATATGGTTTACCAGAGGACCCCTTTTAATCACGATATATTCTATATGGTTTACCAGAGGACCACTTTTAATCATGATATGTTCTATATGGTTAACCAGAGGACCACTTTTAATCATGATATGTTCTATATGGTTTACCAGAGGACCACTTTTAATCATGATATGTTCTATATGGTTTACCAGAGGACCACTTTTAATCACGATATGTTCTATATGGTTTACCAGAGGACCACTTTTAATCACGATATATTCTATATGGTTTACCAGAGGACCACTTTTAATCATGATATGTTCTATATGGTTTACCAGAGGACCACTTTTAATCACGATATGTTCTATATGGTTTACCAGAGGACCACTTTTAATCACGATATATTCTATATGGTTTACCAGAGGACCACTTTTAATCATGATATGTTCTATATGGTTTACCAGAGGACCACTTTTAATCATGATATGTTCTATATGGTTTACCGGAGGACCACTTTTAATCATGATATGTTCTATATGGTTTACCAGAGGACCACTTTTAATCATGATATTGTGACGACCCTCCCACTCTGTCTACCGTTTTCTCTCTCTTTGCTCTTGTTTCCTTATTAGGATGCCGGTGGGCGGAGTTGGGAGGGTCGTCAGCTACATGGGAAACACCTGGGCCCACTCTCCCAGGATAAATACACCACTTCCCCATTCATGGAGGGGACTCTCTCCATGTAGACACCTTGATAGATTCGGTTATGTTTCATGGTGCTTTTTGGTTGTTTGTTTTAGCATCTTTCAACACCCTGCATTATCACATTCATGCATGCAAGACATTCACTTACACTACTGATTACTGATTACACACACCATTGTATATTATACCTAGTTTCTTTATCTAATAAATATATTTTGTTACTCCTTATCTCCACGTGGTCTCCCTTTTGTTACGGGCTCTGAGCCGGTTCGTGACAAGTGGGGGCTCATCCGGGATCTTTTGAACGTATTGGTTTGGGAGAACGTGGAGGTACGTGTTTGGTTTGCATATGTTGTTTGAGTTTGATAGGCCCAGTATTGGTTGCCTTTGTTGTTTGGTTTGTGTGCTGCATTGGAGAGAGTATAATGGTTAGTTTCCAGGCCCTGCCCAGCCTGGAAACTCTTGTTCTACTTTCTGTTGGGACATTGGTCTGAGGAGGTGAGTAATCGACTGTGTACCTCAGTGGGAGATTTGGGTAGGGTAGTGGAACTTGCTACCCGGAGCTATAGCCTTTTACCCCTGATAGGCTTAGCGACGTGTTTCCTTTTTGGAATATGTTGGGCATGGTTAATGTTTGTTATTTTTGTGTGGTGTCTGTGGACTGAGCAGTTGTCTCGGGGGCACATCCGTGGCTTGGTGGAATCTGCCAGCGTGCTGGGGGGTTTATTACCTTGCCAGCGGGCTACAGTGCGTAAATACCCACCGCAAATCCGCACGAAGACTAGGGTTGAGTTATTGTAGGTTTTGGGGAAGCTCCGTATCTCATCTCTCTTCTGTGGTGCTCAGGGTGATTGTCATTTCTCTGGTTGTGGTCTGGTGTGCTCAGCAGAGGGGAAGAGTGAGAATATTTTTTTTTACTATGGCGTCTTATGTAGATGAGTTCATTCGCTTTCCATCAGAGGAATTGTTAGAATTAGGTACTAAAGAACAGCTGTTGAAAATTGCTGAACACTACAAGGTTGAAATTAGTGATAAACGTCTAAAGAATTCTATTAGGTTGATATTGAAGGCCAATCTGATGGAGAGTGGTATTCTTGAAGTTATCACTGGGCCAGTCTCTGCTGAGGGGTCATCTCCCCGTAACGTTGCAATGGCCATTCCATCGGTTAGTCCTAGTAGTCTTCTTTTTGAACAGCAGAAAGAACTGCTTCTGTTACAGCTGCAGCATGATCGTGAGAAGCTAGAGCATGATCGGCAGCATGATCGTGAGAAGCTAGAGTATGATCGTGTAAAGTATGAAAAGGAATTAGCATTTAAACAAGATATGGAGCATGCTAAAATCAAGTTGCAACAAGAACGGATAGAGTTGGTTAGGGAAGGAAAGATCTCAGGGGAGAGTTTGTTCCGGGAAGGTGATCCAGATTTACCTAGGGGTCGTTCCTCTTTTGGTCGTGCCCCGGACACATTTGATATTGTTGGGAACTTACGGTTATTACCTCAGTTTAATGAAAAGGACCCTGAGACATTCTTTTCGTTGTTTGAGCGTGTTGCTGACGCTAGGAGTTGGCCTGATTCTGACCGCACCTTAATGTTGCAGTGTGTGCTGACTGGTAAAGCGCAGGAGGCATATTCAGCTCTTACTGTACACGACAGTGCCTGTTATGATAAGGTTAAAACGGCTGTGTTGCAGATTTATGAATTGGTCCCTGAGGCTTACCGCCAACGATTTAGAACTTTAAAAAGGGATGATAAACAGACTCATGTTGAGTTTGCGCGACAATTATCTGTACAGTTTAATCGCTGGTGTTCTGCCTCTGCAGTTGTGACTTTCCAAGGGCTGTGTGATCTGATTATGTTAGAGCAATTTAAGGACACAATCCCTGATCGTATTGCCACCTATATTAACGAACGAAAAGTAAAGTAAAGAATGTCGCTGAAGCTGCGGTTTTGGCGGATGAGTATGTGTTGACTCACAAAAGAGTCTTTGCAGAGCCCCGTATTCGGAATGAGTGGGGGCGTTCGGATAGATTTGGGCTTCGCTCACCGAGATATTTTGGTTCACGGGCAGAGTTTAATTCAACTCGGGTTGAGCCTGACTCCCGTGGTAAAGCTGACTTTGGGCAAGAGTGTCACTACTGTCAAGGTTCAGGTCATTGGAAAAACGAATGTCCACTTCTCAGATCAAAGGGGGCTTACGCTAAACCTAAGCCTACCGCGTTAGCTGCGCCTGTTCTACATCAGTTCATTCATGACTCATTGCCTCAGGTCCAGGAGCATGTGAAAGTACATATTGATCCAGACTATTTACCTTTCATTACGGAAGGTTTTGTGTCTATGTTAGGAAGTAAGGAATTAGTGCCAGTGAAGATCTTGAGAGATACAGGTGCCTCCGAATCGTTTGTGTTGGAGTCGGTGTTACCCTTTTCAGCTGAGACTGATTCGGGGAATAGTGTTCTAATTAGGGGAATAGGTTTGAACACTCTTTCAGTTCCATTGCATAAACTGATGTTAGATTGTGGACTGGTGAAAGGTGAGGTTGTTGTGGGGGTGCGTCCTTCGTTGCCTATTGAGGGTATCGACGTTATTCTTGGGAATAACTTGGCAGGTGAGCGGGTGTGGCCTGTCGCGTTTCCATCTCTAGTGGTTTCCACAAAGCCGTCAGTTGTTGAGATTCCTGATGAGAGTGTACAGAGCTTCCCAGAGGTGTTCAGTGCGTGTGCAGTGACGCGTTCTATGAGCCGTGGCGAACTGGTCACTGTGCCGACTAATGAGAAGTATGCCACTGCTTTCCCTGTTATTCCGTTATCTGTTAACCGCTCAGATCTAATCAATGCGCAACGGACTGACTCCACATTAGAAGAGTTGCGTGACCAAATTGTGCCTGTGGAACAGTTGGGAGATGTCGCCCATGGTTATTTTCTCCAGGATGATGTCCTGATGAGGAAGTGGGTGTCTCATGGTAGTTGTTTTCTAGGGGAGGCGATTAGTCAGGTTGTGGTACCAGTAAATCTTCGTGAGTTGGTGTTGACAACTTCTCACAATGATGTTGCTGGACATATGGGTGTAGGGAAAACATACCATCGCATATTAAGACATTTCTTTTGGCCTAGATTAAAGAGGGATGTTTCTGATTTCATCAAAACTTGTCACACCTGTCAATTAACTGGGAAACCTAATCAAGCTATTAAGCCGGTACCACTGTTTCCTATTCCTGTACTCAGCCAACCTTTTGAGTATCTGATTATTGACTGTGTGGGTCCGTTGCCTCGTTCTAAAAAGGGTAGTAGTTACCTGTTCACTGTGATGTGTCAGACCACAAGGTTTCCAGCAGCCTATCCTCTCCGGTCTATCACGACTAAGTCTGTGTTAAAAGCTTTGACTCAGTTTCTGTCACTGTTTGGAATACCTAAGGTCATTCAGAGTGATCAAGGGTCTAATTTCACCTCTAATCTGTTTGGTCAGGTTCTCCAACAGCTCCATATTAAGCACAATCTGGCTAGCGCCTATCACGCGCAAAGTCAAGGAGCATTAGAACGTTTCCATCAAACACTTAAGTCTTTGTTGAGAAGTTATTGTACTGAGATGGATAAGGATTGGGAGGAGGGGTTGCCTTGGTTATTGTTAGCCGCTAGGGAGGTTTCACAGGAGAGCACCGGTTTTAGTCCAAATGACCTTGTGTTTGGACATAGGGTGCGTGGACTTCTATCTGTTCTTCAGGATGACTGGAAGTCTCCCGAGCCTCCTCAGTCTTTGTTATCGTATGTGTGTGATTTCCGGCGCCGCTTGTATGCCGCAGGCGAAATGGCTAAAGAGAAGCTATCATCATCACAGGAGAGGATGAAGGGAATATTTGATCGCCGAACTGAGCCACGTCACTTTAGTCCAGGTGACCAGGTTCTTGCTCTGCTGCCAATTGTTGGTTCTCCTTTTGAAGCCAAGTTTCAAGGTCCATATACAGTGGTGCGCAAGTACACTGAGCAAAATTATCTAGTTGCCACTCCAGAACGGAGGAAAGCACACCAGCTGTGCCATGTAAATTTGTTAAAACCCTATTATGCACGTTCCTCAGAGACTGAACAGTGGGAATCTATAGAGGACGGTAAACCTGTTCTTTTGGCTGAAACCGTTATTCCCTTGGATTCTTCTCAGGATAGGTCTACGAATGAGGAGGAAGATGTTCCTGGTCCCGACGATTGCATACTGCAGGGTAGATTGAAAAATTCAGAGACACTGGATAATTTGGGCAGCATTCTCACTCATCTACCCGTTGATAGGCGGGAAGAGATGGTTGGTCTGATTCGGAGATTTCCAGGTTTGTTTTCTGATACACCTACACGTACAAACTTGATAGAACATGATATTGACGTTGGAGATGCTGACCCCATTCGTCAGCGGTTTTATAGAGTTTCTTTAGAGAAACTGCATTGTCTGGATGCTGAGGTCAGATACATGCTGGAGAGTAGGATAGCAGAGCCTTCTTTCTCCAGTTGGGCTTCTCCCTGTATCTTGGTCAGAAAACCAGATGGAACAAACAGATTTTGTACAGACTACCGTAAGGTCAACAGTGTCACTAAGCCAGATTCATTTCCTCTTCCTCGGATGGAGGACTGCGTTGATCAAGTCGGGGCAGCTAGATTTGTGAGTAAATTTGACCTGTTAAAGGGCTATTGGCAGGTGCCACTGACGAGTAGGGCACGTGAAATCTCTGCCTTTATTACACCCTCTGGTCTGTACTCGTATTTGGTTATGAGTTTCGGACTGCGTAATGCACCTGCCACTTTTCAGCGACTTATGAACAGGGTTATCGCCGGTCTGACAGGGTGTGCTGTTTATCTGGACGATGTAGTGATATATGCAGATACATGGGAGGAACATCTGTCCCGTATTCAAGCCTTATTCGAACGCCTGGCTGCGGGTCACCTCACGATCAATCTGGCTAAATGTGAGTTTGCTCAGGCGACTGTTACATACCTTGGAAAGGTGGTTGGGCAGGGGGAAGTGCGTCCTGTTCGAGCTAAAGTGGTAGCTATTGATGCGTTTCCTCCACCAACTACTAAAAAGGAACTGATGCGTTTCTTGGGCATGATTGGTTATTACCGTGGTTTTTGTAATAACTTCTCTACTGTGGTCGCTCCATTGACAGATATGCTGAAAGCAAAGGCTGTTTACATTTGGTCTTCTCGTTGTCAACACGCTTTCGAAGATGCAAAGAGGTTGCTTACCTCAACTCCGGTGCTGGCTGCTCCTCGCGTGGAATTGTCATTTACCTTGCAGGTGGATGCTAGTCATGTGGGGGCAGGGGCAGTTTTGCTGCAGGCAGATGTGTCTGGGGTTGAGAGACCTGTCAGTTTCTTTTCGAAAAAGTTTAACCATTATCAGTTAAACTACTCGGTCATTGAAAAAGAAGCGTTAGCACTCATCTGGGCGCTGCAACACTTTGAGGTCTATGTCGGGTCGGGAGTAGTACCTATTACGGTCTACACTGACCATAACCCTCTCACCTTTTTGAGGTCCATGATGTGTCCTAATCAGAGGATAATGAGATGGTGTTTATTTTTACAATCATTCCATCTCGATGTGCAGCACATTCGTGGAACGGATAACGTGATTGCTGATGCGCTCTCTCGTGCGCCCTGTTCCTGAATGTTTGTATGGTCGGGTTCTGTCTTTCCTGTCTATTCCGTCCTGGTCTGGGGAGTCTTCTTTCCTCTTAAAAGTTGCTTCCTATGCACTAATGTTGCTGAGGTCTGGGAAGTCTTCTTTCCTCTTAAATGTTGCTTCCTATGTATTAAGGTTGCTGAGGTCTGGGGAGTCTTCTTTCCTCTTAAAGGTTGCTTCCCGTGCACAAAGGTTGCTGTGGTCTGGAGAGGAGGTTGGCTGGGGCAAATTTGGAAGTGGGAACACGTAACCCCTCATCAATTTGGGACGCAAGTGCTGTGTCAGTTTGGGACGCAGAGGCCGGTATGTTGTTCCGGGGTCCTTGTTGGTCCCCGGTTTTATGGGGGGGAATGTGACGACCCTCCCACTCTGTCTACCGTTTTCTCTCTCTTTGCTCTTGTTTCCTTATTAGGATGCCGGTGGGCGGAGTTGGGAGGGTCGTCAGCTACATGGGAAACACCTGGGCCCACTCTCCCAGGATAAATACACCACTTCCCCATTCATGGAGGGGACTCTCTCCATGTAGACACCTTGATAGATTCGGTTATGTTTCATGGTGCTTTTTGGTTGTTTGTTTTAGCATCTTTCAACACCCTGCATTATCACATTCATGCATGCAAGACATTCACTTACACTACTGATTACTGATTACACACACCATTGTATATTATACCTAGTTTCTTTATCTAATAAATATATTTTGTTACTCCTTATCTCCACGTGGTCTCCCTTTTGTTACGGGCTCTGAGCCGGTTCGTGACAATATGTTCTATATGGTTTACCAGAGGACCACTTTTAATCATGATATGTTCTATATGGTTTACCAGAGGACCACTTTTAATCATGATATGTTCTATATGGTTTACCAGAGGACCACTTTTAATCATGATATGTTCTATATGGTTTACCAGAGGACCACTTTTAATCATGATATGTTCTATATGGTTTACCAGAGGACCACTTTTAATCATGATATGTTCTATATGGTTTACCAGAGGACCACTTTGGAAACAAGTGTTTTCATTAATACTTTTAAGTGCTATCCTCTGGAACACGTGTTGTATGTCTTTTGCCCAAATAAAATTCAATAAAATTCACTGATCGCTTACCAAACCGTCTTTTCCCACAGAACAGAGATGATCGCCTACCAAACCGTCTTTTCCCATAGAACAGAGATGAGCGCCTACCAAACCGTCTTTTCCCACAGCACAGAGATGATCGCCTACCAAACCTTCTTTTTCCCACAGAACAGAGATGATCGCCTACCAAAACGTATTTTTCCCACAAAACACAGAGATGATCACCTACCAAACCTTATTTTTCACACAAAACACAGAGATGATCGCCTACCAAACCTTCTTTTTCCCACTTAACACAGAGATGATCGCCTACCAAAACCGTTTCTTTCCCATTTAACACAGAGATGATCACCTACCAAACCTTCTTTTCCCCACTTAACACAGAGATGATCGCCTACCAAAACCGTTTCTTTCCCATTTAACACAGAGATGATCACCTACCAAACCATGTATTTCCCATT
Source organism: Salvelinus alpinus (assembly GCF_045679555.1). Taxonomy (NCBI): domain Eukaryota; kingdom Metazoa; phylum Chordata; class Actinopteri; order Salmoniformes; family Salmonidae; genus Salvelinus; species Salvelinus alpinus. The sequence goes on along the minus strand of NC_092101.1, from coordinate 46,213,115 downwards.
TAACACGGAGATGATCGCCTACCAAACCATGTATTTCCCACAGAACACAGAGCGATGATGACTCAAACAGTGACTCAGTAGAGAGTCACAGATGATCTGCTAAGATGTTTACACTTCTTCAGTCTGGCTATGGCTAGAGTTGAGATCCACCAGGTCAAATGATCAGGACTAACAATGAAATACACTAGTTACATTTTGGTATCTTGCTAGAATAACTACACTTAAAGTCTGTGTTGGTGTTCCACCCTGTCACGTGATCTAGTGTGAGAGTGTCCTTTCTGCACGAGATGTATCCATGTTCAACCATTTATTTCCCTATACAGAAGTCTCTGAATATGATGTCCAGGATCTCCTCGGCTCCGACCCGTCCTGTAATGCGTCCCAGGTGGGTGAGGGCGAGGCGGACCCCCTCTGCGGCCAGGGCCAGGTCTTGGTCTCTGTACTGGTGGTACTGGTTCAGGGCCTGGACACTCTGCTGGAGGTGGGCTCTGTGACGGGCCTGGGTCAGACTGGGAGCTCCGCTCAGTGGGTCACCACACCTGGATGGAACAGATGTGTTATAACTGATGTACTGTATGTAGGTGAGCCGGCCGGCGCTGCCAAATATTTCAAAAGAATGGGGTGTTTGATCTTCAGTCTGGGAGCTGCTATCAGCGTTACTTTCTTGAAAGACTCAGGATGTATAAAATCTAATCAGAGTTTATTCCTCATATCCACAGGATACGGCGGGCTGTAAACGACACAATGAAACTCCTACCGTAGGGTAAGCACAGGGTGTATAATGTTATGACAAGTCATGCATGATATTATCAAAAGCTTAGGGACCAATCATAACTTACTTGCGATATCAAAGAGTTTGATTTTGAATGAATTGCACAATGAATCTATCAATCAGAGTTAGGATTCCGCCCATGGTGACTACCTGATGAAAACCTACGTAGAAGCATACAGTAACATTAACCCAGAACTGTACTCTATACTTACAGAGTCTTGACCCTGCTCTGCAGCACAGTGAGGAAATCCTCCAGCCCTGTACTGGTATAGCAGGACAGAAAACATGCAGGAGGGAGACCCGAGCTCTCTCTCAGCTCTCCCTCTGTTCTCTCCCTCTGCTCCTCAGGTACCAGATCACTCTTGTTGAGCACCAGCAGGACCCTGTCTGACGCAGCCTTCATGCCGGCCTCAGGGCTGGGCAGCACAGAGCTGAGGTACTCCTGGAGGAAGGCTGGTACTAGCTGAGGGTCTGGGGGTAGCTGCGTGGAGTCCACCACTACTAGGGTCAGATCAGCCTGCTCCACCCTGAAGGGAAAATACGCAATCAAATAAAATGTTATTTGTCACATGCTTCGTAAACAACAAGTGTAGACTAACATGCTGACTAGACCGGGCGCGCGAAGGCGTGCATCAACGTGCGCCATCGTGCGCATGTTGATTTTGTCCACACACACCAGACGCGATCAGGACACGCAGGTTGAAATATCAAAACGAACTCTGAACCAAATACAGTATATTAACTTGGGGGTCGAAAAGCAATAAACATTCATGGCAATTTAGCTAGCTAATTTGTCCTGGGATATAAACATTGGGTTGTTATTTTACCTGAAATGCACACGGTCCTCTACTCTGACAATTAATCCACAGATAAAAGGGTAAACCTCCTTCATCTTCTTCTTCTTCGGACTTTATATGGCAACTAACTTTAATGTCCATTACCACCACCAACTGGACTGGAGTGTGTACCTCAGTTCATCTTTCAATCACCCACGTGGGTATATCTAACAACCAATGAGGAGAAGGGAGAGGCGGTACTTGCAGCGCATCGTGCGTCACAAATAGAACCAAGTTCTAGTTTAGCGTCTGGCTACGCAGACGCTCGTTGACAGACACGCGCGAGCAGCTTGGATGCAATGATTGAATAACATGTCTAAATTTGTTTTGCAATGTTCTCGCGCGCAAGTATCGCGAGCGGTGTAGTCAGCATGTAACAGTGAAATGCTTACTTACCGGCCCTTCCCAACAACAGTCAATAATATAAAAAAATAACATATGTGATGAGTAACGATAACTTGGCTATATACACGGGGTACCAGTACCAAGTCAATGTGTAAGGGTACTAGGTAATAACTTGGCTATATACACGGGGTACCAGTACGAGGGTACAAGGTAATTGAGGTAGATATGTACATATACATTACATGACCAAAAGTATGTGGACACGGGCTCATCAAACATCTCATTCCAAAATCATGGGCATTAATATGCTGCTATAACAGCCTCAACTCTTCTGGGAAGGCTTTCCACTAGATATTGGAACATTGCTGCGGGGACTTGCTTCCATTTAGATGTTAGATTACTCCAGAGAACGCGTTTCCACTGCTCCAGAGTCCAATGGCATCGGTTGGAGTGGTGTAACGCTTGCCATTGCGCATGGTGATCTTAGGCTTGTGTGCGGCTGCTCAGCCATGGAAACCCATTTCATGAAGCTCCCAGACGAACAGTTCTTGTGCTGACGTTGCTTCGAGAAGCAATTTGGAACTCGGTAGTGAGTGTTGCAATCGAGGACAGACAATTTCAGCGGTCCCGTTCTGTGAGCTTGTGTGGCCTACCACTTCGCGGTTGAGCCGTTGTTGCTCCTAGACTTTTTCACTTCACAATACCAGTACTTACAGTTGACCGGGGGCAGCTCTAGCAGGACAGACATTTGACGAACTGACTTGGTGGAAAGGTGGCATTCTATGACGGTGCCACGACGAAAGTCAGTGAGCTCTTCAGTAAAGCCATTCTACTGACAATGTTTGTCTATGGAGATTGCATGGCGGTGTGCTCGATTTTATACACCTGTCCACAAATAGCCGAATCCACTAATTTGAAGGGATGTCCACATACTTTTGTACATATAGTGTAGTTAGGGGTCCTGTTCAGGTTCCTGTTGATTCCAGAATCGGTGCATCGGTACTGCTTGACGTGCGGTAGCAGAGAGAGCAGTCTGAGACTTGCGGTTTATTTGCACGCCAACGTAGTCTCGTCATGATGCCGGCTCGTCTGCCTCTTTTGCGCCGTCACTTCCTCTTTTGAGTCCCCGGGATTAGGGTCTGGTCCAGAGTAAGCAGAACATCCAGAGTAAGCAGAACGTCCAGAGTAAGCAGAACGTCCAGAGTAAACAGAACGTCCAGAGTTAACAGAACGTCCAGAGTAAACAGAACGTCAGGAGTAAACAGAACGTCCAGAGTAAACAGAACGTCCAGAGGAAGCAGAACGTCCAGAGTAAACAGAACGTCCAGAGTTAACAGAACGTCCAGAGTAAACAGAACGTCAGGAGTAAACAGAACGTCCAGAGTAAACAGAACGTCCAGAGTAAACAGAACGTCCAGAGTTAACAGAACGTCCAGAGTAAACAGAACGTCAGGAGTAAACAGAACGTCCAGAGTAAACAGAACGTCCAGAGGAAGCAGAACGTCCAGAGTAAACAGAACGTCCAGAGTAAACAGAACGTCCATAGTAAACAGAACGTCAGGAGTAAACAGAACGTCAGGAGTAAGCAGAACGTCCAGAGTAAACAGAACGTCCAGAGTAAACAGAACGTCCGGAGTAAACAGAACGTCAAGAGGAAGCAGAACGTCCAGAGTAAACAGAACGTCCAGAGTAAACAGAACGTCCGGAGTAAACAGAACGTCAAGAGGAAGCAGAACGTCCAGAGTAAACAGAACGTCCAGAGTAAACAGAACGTCAGGAGTAAGCAGAACGTCCAGAGGAAGCAGAACGTCCAGAGCTGCCGACTCGTTGAAGTACAAACTGCCATTCAAATGGAGGTTAGTGATTGCTGTTCTGCTCTCCAGAAGATCATAGGAAATGATGGCGGAGACATTGTGGAAAAACATTTTTTAAGACCAGCGTAAAAAAAACACAAAACAGCAGAACTGGTCAGGAGTCTGTACATTTTTTGCTATCCACTGCAGTCCCACTTTATAATCCCCCAGATTAGAATAGAATTGCGTAGCATTGTCAATTTTTATTGTCCATTTTTGTTGAAACAGAAAAGCATAGGTAGGGAATCTAGAGACAGTCACATAATTAACTGTATCTCTGTGGGGACCCCCCCTCCCCAGGGACCCCCCTCCCCAGGGACTCTCCCCTGCCCCCAGGGACTAGCAGCAGCAGCAGTAGCAGCAGGATGCTTATTCTGACTACCTCCTTCCTGCCCTCCCCCAGGTCATGAGCCCTGGATCCCCTGACAGACATACAGAAAGTCCCCTTAAGCACAAGAACTGCCTGCACTTCCTACCGGGCCAACTCTCCCCTCTTCCTCCCCTCTCCCTCTCGTCAGCCTGGCCAAGTCTGTGGAGGGTGAGGGTGAGGGTGTGTGTGTGTGTGTGTGTTTATTCAGGGACGAGTATATACATTGCTGCTGCTATTCTACACTGGTGTAAACAATGGAGACAGTCGTCAGGATGGAGTGCTCTGGTATGTATGTATTTGACTCTGTCACTGTGTGTGCGTGTGTGTGTGTGTGTGTGTGTGTGTGTGTGTGTGTGTGTGTGTGTGTGTGTGTGTGTGTGTGTGTGTGTGTGTGTGTGTGTGTGTGTGTGTGTCTCACCCTCTGTATGGTAAATATTAATGTGCATAGTGGCACATCCTCCCACCTCCTGAGTGTGTTTACGTCTGGTATTTATATCCATACATTCTCTTTACACTGACGAACTGGAACTGAAGCCAAAATACAACATATGGAAAAAGCCTTGAATTATTTCTTCCTTCCTTTGTTTTTGAGGATTTTCAAGTATCTTGTTCATTTTGTTCATATTGCCCATACAATGTAGACAACACTAGACTTTGTTCTGTACAGAAGTCACAATTCACAGGAAGAGACTCCCAATAATGCTCCATAACGTATTGTTTAAGGTCTTTCCATATCCTAGTCCTGATGATAAGAATTAATGTATTCATTTTAGGTGAACTACATAACAAAGATATTCAATTAGTTGAAATGGAACATGCATTTTGACCATAATGCTTTGTACCATATACAGTATGTGGTGTAGTGTATATACCTCTGACGGGCTCTGCGGACCCCCTCTCTCTCCACGCTGTCTGAGGAGTCTCTGAGCCCTGCGGTGTCACTCAGGAGGACAGGGAAGCCCCCAATGTCCAGAGAGGTTTCTACAATGTCCCTGGTGGTGCCTGCGATGGGGGACACGATGGCTGCTGGACGCTGGCCTGGACAGAGAGGAATAGAGAGATAGACAGAGAGATGGAGAGGGAGAGAGATAGAGGAATTGGGACAGACAGACAGACAGACAGACAGACAGACAGACAGACAGACAGAGGGAGAGAGGGAGAGAGGGATAGATAGAGGGAGAGAAATTGGGATAGAGAGATGGAGAGAGAAACAGACAGACAGACAGACAGACAGACAGACAGACAGACAGACAGACAGACAGACAGACAGACAGACAGAGAGAGGGAGAGGGAGAGGGAGAGGGAGAGAGCGAGAGAGGAATTGGGATAGAGAGATGGAGAGACAGACAGACAGACAGACAGACAGACAGACAGAGAGGGAGAGTGAGAGGAATTGGGATAGAGAGATGGAGACAGACAGACAGACAGACAGACAGACAGATGGAGAGAGGGAGAGAGAGAGGAATTGGGATAGAGAGATGGAGAGAGAAACAGACAGACAGAGATTGTTTTATTTATTTCCCATATATCTTCTCATCTATTAAAACCTCTACAACTAAACATAGTCATGGGAAACACTAACCATTGAAGTGTCCTATTCTTGGTTATTTGGAATCAAAATAAGATCCTCGACAAAGTCATCAACCTTCTCCTGCCATGGGATATTTTCATCCACCACCACGCCTCTGTTCAGTGGAACTACGTACAGAGAGTAAAGTGCTGTACGGTAGAATCCCTCCCTCCCCGCTGCCCAGCCAGACAACTGACAGCCCGGGCCATTACTCTGTGTTAAGAGCTGTGGTCGTTGAGTCAGGCCCTGGGAAAGACCAAGCTCAATAGGAAACAATAACAGGATTTTATCTGGAGG
>NC_092101.1:46059572-46202072 GCF_045679555.1 Salvelinus alpinus | reverse complement strand
CCTGAAGGTACCACGTTCATCTGTATGAACAATAGTACGCAAGTATAAACACCATGGGACCACGCAGCCGTCATACCGCTCAGGAAGGAGACGCATTCTGTCTCCTAGAGATGAACGTACTGTGGTGCAAAAAGTGCAAATCAATCCCAGAACAACAGCAAAGGACCTTGTGAAGATGCTGGAGGAAACAGGTACAAAAGTATCTATATCCACAGTAAAACGAGTCCTAAATCGACATAACCTGAAAGGCCGCTCAACAAGGAAGAAGCTACTGCTCCAAAACCACCACAAAAAAGCCAGACTACGGTTTGCAACTGCACATGGGGACAAAGATCGTACTTTTTGGAGAAATGTCCTCTGGTCTGATGAAACAAAAATAGAACTGTTTGGCCATAATGACCATCATTACGTTTGGAGGAAAAAGGGGGAGGTTTGCAAGCCGAAGAACACCATCCCAACCGTGAAGCACGGGGGTGGCAGCATCATGTTTCATGTTTCTAAGTTGTAATTATTTACACCTCTATGGCCTATTTATTGCCTACCTCCCTACTCTTCTACATTTGCACACAATGTACATAGATTCTTTCTATTTTTATTTTCTTTTGTGTTATTGACTGTATGTTTGTTTATGTGTAACTCTGTGTTGTTGTTTTTGTCGCACTGCTTTGCTTTATCTTGTCCAGGTCGCAGTTGTAAATGAGAACTTGTTCTCAACTGGCCTATCTGGTCAAATAAAGGTGAAATGCTGCAGGAGGGACTGGTGCACTTCACAAAATAGATGACATCATGAGGCAGGAAAATTACGTGGATATATTGAAGCAACATCTCAAGACATCAGTCAAGAAATTAAAGCTTGGTCGCAAATGGGTCTTCCAAATGGACAATGACCCCAAGCATACTTCCAAAGTTGTGGCAAAATGGCTTAAGGACTACAAAGTCAAGGTATTGGAGAGGCCATCACAAAGCCCTGGCCTCATCTATAGAAAATTTGTTGGCAGAACTGAAAAAGCGTGTGCGAGCAAGGAGGCCTACAAACCTGACTCAGTTACACCAGCTCTGTCAGGAGGCATGGGCCAAAATTCACCCAACTTATTGTGGGAAGCTTGTGGAAGGCTAACCGAAACGTTTGACCCAAGTTAAACAATTTAAAGGCAACGCTACCAAATACTAGAGTGTATGTAAACTTCTGACCCACTGGGAATGTGATGAAAGAAATAAAAACTTGAAATAAAAACTTTGGCTAAGGTGTATGTAAACTTCCGACTTCATCTGTATGTACACAGAAAACAAGTGTGCAATAAAAATCAAAAACCAAAGAACATAATTATTTTCACAACGTTGAGGTGTGAGACAAGGCTGCAGTTTGAGTCCAAACCGTTTCAACATTTATATCAATGAATTAGCAGACATGTTGGACCCTTCTCCAGCGCCTGGACTCACCCTATTTGACACAGAGGTGAAATACCTGCTATATGCTGATGATTTGGTACTTCTATCACCAACCAAAGAAGGTCTTCAACAGAACCTTAACATTCTAGAGCAATATTGCCATAATTGGGTCCTGGCAGTAAATTTCCCAAAAACGAAAATCATGATTTCCCCCCCAAAAACAGATGTCAGGAACACAAATATAAATTCTCCCTGAACAACACCATAATTGAACACACTACAAATGACTCATACCTTAGTCTGACCACATCTGCATCGGGAAACTTTAATATGGCAGTGAATGCACTCAAAGAAAAAGCCCGCAGAGCATTGTATGCAATAATTATGAAATGATTCCAAATCAGCATCCCAATTAGAATTTGGACCAAAATATTTGACAGTGTAATCCTACCAATAGCTCTTTACGGAAGTGAGGTTTGGGGGCCACTCAATAAACTGGACTTTAAAATGTGGGACAAACATCCAATTGAAGCCCTACATGCAGAATTCTGTCGGAAAATTCAACAAGTCCAGAGAAATACCACAAATAATGCAGGAAGGGCAGAATTGGGCCTCTTTCCAGTGGTAATGTAAATACAGATTAGATCATCAACATTTTGGCTACATCTAAATTCAAGTCCAAATTCAAGTCTGCAATTTAAAGCACTTCAAACCCAAGAGCTGAGCCCAGAAACGAGCCCTCTCAGTCAGCTGGTGTTGGACCTAACCAACCAAGCTGACACCAGCACTGCTTCAAAAGAAAGAATTCCAATAAACAAAATCATGAACCAATCAAAAGGACTCATTTACAACATTGGAAAAACGAAACAAAATCCCAAAGCCGACTAAATTGCTTGCTTGCCCTAAACAGAGAACATGAATTGGCTACTCTGTCATAGATACGAAGCAGAGACAGATTGTTACCAAGTACAGGCTGAGTGACCACCGATTGGCAATAGAAACCGGCAGACATAAAAAGACATGGCTACCCAAAGAGGAGCACGTATGTGGTCACTGCCGAACAGGGGAGGCAGAAACAGAGATTTCACACTTTCTCCTTTACTGTGAGAAATATTCCTCACCAAGAGATTCATTATTCACAGAAATTACTACATTTATTCAAAATTTTTACTTATTAAACCCAGAGGAAAAACTAAAAATACTCATAGGCGAAGGAGCAATGGCTCCTCTTGCAGCCAAATATGTATTTGCCTGCCATAGCCTGAGGGACACTGAATAATAACATCTGCATAGTAAACAGTAACTTACTTATTATTATTGTTATTACTATTACTATTATTATTGTTGTTGTGATTATCATTCCAAATAGTAATGGTATGGGTAGTAGGGTGATGGTAATGATGGTAGTTGTAGTAATGATGATGGTAGTTGTAGTAATGATGATGGTAGTTGTAGTACTGATGATGGTAGTTGTAGTAATGATGGTGGTAGTTGTAGTAATGATGGTGGTAGTTGTAGTAATGATGATGATGATGGTAGTTGTAGTAATGATGATGGTAGTTGTAGTAATGATGATGGTAGTTGTAGTAGTAATGATGATGGTAGTTGTAGTAATGATGATGGTAGTTGTAGTAATGATGGTGGTAGTTGTAGTAATGATGGTTGTAGTTGTAGTAATGATGGATGTAGTAATGATGGTTGTAGTTGTAGTAATGATGATGGTAGTTGTAGTACTGATGATGGTAGTTGTAGTAATGATGATGGTAGTTGTAGTAATGATGGTGGTAGTTGTAGTAATGATGATGGTAGTTGTAGTAATGATGGTGGTAGTTGTAGTAATGATGGTGGTAGTTGTAGTAATGATGATGGTAGTTGTAGTAATGATGATGGTAGTTGTAGTAATGATGGTGTTAGTAGTAGTAATGGTGGTGGTAGTTGTAGTAATGATGATGGTAGTTGTAGTAATGATGATGGTAGTTGTAGTAATGATGGTGGTAGTTGTAGTAATGATGATGGTAGTTGTAGTAGTAATGATGATGGTAGTTGTAGTAGTAATGATGATGGTAGTTGTAGTAATGATGATGGTAGTTGTAGTAGTAATGATGATGGTAGTTGTAGTAATGATGATGGTAGTTGTAGTAGTAATGATGATGGTAGTTGTAGTAATGATGATGGTAGTTGTAGTAATGATGATGGTAGTTGTAGTAATGGTGGTGGTAGTTGTAGTAATGATGATGGTAGTTGTAGTAATGATGATGGTAGTTGTAGTAATGATGATGGTAGTTGTAGTAATGATGATGGTAGTTGTAGTAATGATGATGGTGGTAGTAGTAGTAATGATGATGGTAGTTGTAGTAATGATGATGGTAGTTGTAGTAGTAATGCTGATGGTAGTTGTAGTAATGATGATGGTGGTAGTAGTAGTAATGATGATGGTAGTTGTAGTAATGATGATGGTAGTAGTAGTAATGCTGATGGTAGTTGTAGTAATGATGATGGTAGTTGTAGTAATGATGATGGTAGTTGTAGTAGTAATGATGATGGTAGTTGTAGTAGTAATGATGATGGTAGTTGTAGTAATGATGATGGTAGTTGTAGTAATGATGATGGTGGTAGTTGTAGTAATGATGATGGTAGTTGTAGTAATGATGATGGTAGTTGTAGTAGTAATGATGATGGTAGTTGTAGTAATGATGGAGGTAGTTGTAGTAATGATGATGGTAGTTGTAGTAATGATGATGGTAGTAGTAGTAATGCTGATGGTAGTTGTAGTAGTAATGATGATGGTAGTTGTAGTAATGATGATGGTAGTTGTAGTAGTAATGATGATGGTAGTTGTAGTAGTAATGATGATGGTAGTTGTAGTAGTAATGATGATGGTAGTTGTAGTAATGATGATGGTAGTTGTAGTAGTAATGATGATGGTAGTTGTAGTAATGATGATGGTAGTTGTAGTAGTAATGATGATGGTAGTTGTAGTAATGATGATGGTAGTTGTAGTAATGATGATGGTAGTTGTAGTAATGATGGTGGTAGTTGTAGTAATGATGGTGGTAGTTGTAGTAATGATGGTGGTAGTTGTAGTAATGATGATGGTAGTTGTAGTAGTAATGATGATGGTAGTTGTAGTAATGATGATGGTAGTTGTAGTAATGATGATGGTAGTTGTAGTAATGATGGTAGTAGTTGTAGTAATGCTGATGGTAGTTGTAGTAATGATGGTGGTAGTTGTAGTAATGATGTAATAGTGAAGATGACAGTTATTAGTTAGTTATAGTTTCATTTTCCATGTTTAGCTTTTTATATTTATTACATTTCTACTATTGACTGTTACCATTTTATTGTTATTTTTTTATTTAATTTTGTATTATTATTTACTACCATTTTATGTTATTATTTGTTATTCTTTATCATTTCATTACAATGTATATTGCATACATTGTTACTTTGGCAATATTGACAATGTTTTTCATGCCAATAAAGCAGCTTGAATTTGAATTTGACAGAGAGAGAGACAGAGAGAGACAGAGAGAGACAGAGAGAGAGAGACAGAGAGAGACAGAGAGAGGTGGTAGAGAGAGAGACAGAGAGAGACAGAGACAGAGACAGAGGTGGTAGAGAGAGAGAGAAAGAGAGAGACAGAGAGAGGTGGTAGACAGAGAGAAAGAGAGACAGAGACACAAATAGAGGTGGTAGAGAGAGAGAGACAGATAGAGACAGAGACAGAGAGAGAGAGAAGAGGTGGTAGAGAGACAGAGAGAGGTGGTAGAGAGAGAGAGAGAGAGAGAGAGAGAGAGAGAGAGAGAGAGAGAGAGAGAGAGAGAGAGAGAGAGAGAGAGAGAGAGAGAGAGAGAGAGAGAGAGAGAGAGAGAGAGAGAGAGAGAGAGAGAGAGAGAGAGAGAGAGAGAGAGAGAGAGAGAGAGAGAGAGAGAGAGAGAGAGAGAGAGAGAGAGAGAGAGAAGGGTGGTAGAGAGAGATACAGAGAGAGAGAGGTGGTAGAGAGACAGAGACAGAGAGAGACAAAGACAGAGAGAGAGGTGGTAGAGAGACAGAGAGAGGTGGAGAGAGAGAGAGAGAGAGAGAGAGAGAGAGAGAGAGAGAGAGAGAGAGAGAGAGAGAGAGAGAGAGAGAGAGAGAGAGGAGAGAGAAGGAGAGAGAGAGAGAAGGGTGGTAGAGAGACAGACAGAAAGGTGGTAGAGAGAGAGAGAGAGACAGAGAGAGAGAGGTGGTAGAGAGAGCAGGTTTGTAGCTGCTGACAGTGTATTCCTGTGTTGGACAGCCTGAGAGGCCAGGTCTTTGAAGACAAGATGAATGCCTGCAGTGTCCCTGTGGCCCCTTCTCCCCACTTCCTCCAAGGAGACCGTCTTTTCTGCACTTTGATGCATATCTCCTCTCAATGACGCTAGCTCTCCCTCTCCGCAGATACAAACAGGAAAGCCATGCCAACTCCCCCTGGAAAACTCACTTCCGTAATTGTTATTTTGTTCCAGAGAAGGGGGCGTACCCACCTTGATTTAACACCCCGTCCTCGATGAGCTCATCTTCACTGAAGTCTATGAAGGCTTCCACGTGAGCCAAACACTGAAACGACAAACAAACAGACAGACGTTGAGCGAGAGAGACAGCAATATATGCGGTCCTCGTCACGATCCTCTCTATATTCATTCCTTTGGCAATGATTTAAGTTTCTCGGTCGTGATTGTCTTCTAGGTCAGAGGGATAGACTAAATCATCTCAGTAGACTAAATCATCTCAGTAGACTAAATCATCTCAGTCGACTAAATCCTCTCAGTAGACTAAATCTTCTCAGTGGACTAAATCATCTCAGTGGACTAAATCATCTGTCGACTAAATCATCTGTCGACTAAATCATCTCAGTCGACTAAATCATCTCAGTAGACTAAATCATCTGTCGACTAAATCATCTCAGTCGACTAAATCATCTGTCGACTAAATCATCTGTCGACTAAATCATCTCAGTCGACTAAATCATCTGTCGACTAAATCATCTCAGTCGACTAAATCATCTCAGTCGACTAAATCATCTCAGTCGACTAAATCATCTCAGTAGACTAAATCCTCTCAGTGGACTAAATCATCTCAGTCGACTAAATCATCTCAGTCGACTAAATCATCTCAGTCGACTAAATCATCTCAGTAGACTAAATCATCTCAGTCGACTAAATCCTCTCAGTAGACTAAATCTTCTCAGTGGACTAAATCATCTCAGTGGACTAAATCATCTGTCGACTAAATCATCTGTCGACTAAATCATCTCAGTCGACTAAATCATCTCAGTAGACTAAATCATCTGTCGACTAAATCATCTCAGTCGACTAAATCATCTGTCGACTAAATCATCTGTCGACTAAATCATCTCAGTCGACTAAATCATCTGTCGACTAAATCATCTCAGTCGACTAAATCATCTGTCGACTAAATCATCTCAGTCGACTAAATCATCTCAGTCGACTAAATCATCTCAGTAGACTAAATCCTCTCAGTGGACTAAATCATCTCAGTCGACTAAATCATCTCAGTCGACTAAATCATCTCAGTAGACTAAATCATCTCAGTAGACTAAATCATCTCAGTTGACTAAATCCTCTCAGTCGACTAAATCCTCTGTCGACTAAATCATCTCAGTCGACTAAATCATCTCAGTAGACTAAACAAAGCATCCTCTCCTTGTCTCCCTTCCTGTGCCATGACAGAAGTGAACAGGTGAAGACTTCATCGCTACTGAAATGCAAAGATCTGAATGTTGATTGACACATGGAATGATTGACAGTTCAATAGGCCCACTAGGAGAATGATTGACAGTTCAATAGGCCCACTAGGAGAATGATTGACAGTTCAATAGGCCCACTAGGAGAATGATTGACAGTTCAATAGGCCCACTAGGAGAATGATTGACAGTTCAATAGGCCCACTAGGAGAATGATTGACAGTTCAATAGGCCCACTAGGAGAATGATTGACAGTTCAATAGGCCCACTAGGAGAATGATTGACAGTTCAATAGGCCCACTAGGAGAATGATTGACAGTTCAATAGGCCCACTAGGAGAATGATTGACAGTTCAATAGGCCCACTAGGAGAATGATTGACAGTTCAATAGGCCCACTAGGAGAGGAAACATCAGCCAACTGCAGGTACCCTCCATCCACACATTGTACCAGAGAAACAATAGCAGCATTGTCTGCATGCCGAACTAAGGAAAGGGTGAAACTACAGTAAGTAGATTCCAAACATACTATTTTGACTGTCAAAAATAGAGATTGGATTTTGTTAGACTGCTGACGGTTTTCCTCAGGAAGACCAAGATTAGGCTCTTTTCTGTAGCACTCCTCTCAGGAGAGGTGGTGAAGTGTTGATACCCAGGTCTGGTGTCAAGGTAGAGATCACACGATACACTCTGGGTAGAAGCTGCCCATTGGCACAGATCTAGGATCAGCTGGTTCCTGATCCCTGATCTCTCATCCCTGCTGTCAGACAACTACAGTATAGACAAGACACTCTCTGGACATCACACTTAATCAGACCACTCTAACAATGGCCTGTGGACGACTCGCAGCCAAATGGCAACCACGGCAACTCAAAACAGCTCACCCTAGACTTCTACAGTATCCACAAAGGTCTGAATCCTAACTGTGAGATCTGTGTGTTTTCTATACAACACCACTCAACAACTGCCTGGCTAGCTCAGAGAACAACACGTTGGGTGAAGCCGATCCTGGCTAGCTCAGAGAACAACACGTTGGGTGAAGCCGATCCAGGCTAGGTAACCATCCATGTATTTTCTCCTTCTCTGGGGAACCTACCCGTTTGAGCCTGTAACTCCAGTCCTGGTAGAGGCGGCCCAGCTCCCCGTCCATCTGCCTGAGGGCCTGCCTCCTCTGGGCCTCAGTCTCAGCGTGGATCAGATCCCCCAGGCCCTCCACCTCCGTCAAGCCCAGTTTCCCCGCGTGGAAGGCCCTCCGTGTGAACTCACCTGCCTCCGCAGGCCTCACACCCTCCAGGCTTCCTGCATAACACACACAGCACAGCAAGACAGAGAAAACAGGGTCAAAGTCAGGGTTAATTAGTAACACACACACAGCAAGACAGAGAATTACTCAAACAGGGTCAAAGCCAGGGTTAATTAGTTACACAAACACAGCAAGACAGAGAATTACTCAAACAGGGTCAAAGCCAGGGTTAATTAGTTACACACACACAGCAAGACAGAGAATTACTGAAACAGGGTCAAAGCCAGGGTTAATTAGTTACACACACACAGCAAGACAGAGAATTACTGAAACAGGGTCAAAGCCAGGGTTAATTAGTTACACACACACAGCAAGACAGAGAATTACTCAAACAGGGTCAAAGCCAGGGTTAATTAGTAACACACACACAGCAAGACAGAGAATTACTCAAACAGGGTCAAAGCCAGGGTTAATTAGTTACACACACACAGCAAGACAGAGAATTACTGAAACAGGGTCAAAGCCAGGGTTAATTAGTTACACACACACAACAAGACAGAGAATTACTCAAACAGGGTCAAAGCCAGGGTTAATTAGTTACACACACACAGCAAGACAGAGAATTACTCAAACAGGGTCAAAGCCATGGTTAATTAGTTACACACACACAACAAGACAGAGAATTACTCAAACAGGGTCAAAGCCATGGTTAATTAGTTACACACACACAGCAAGGCAAAGACAACACTGGGGTCACTAATAAGGTTCCCTATCGTTCACAAGCCAAGGTTACTAAGGTTCACTAAGGCAATGTACACTACCGTTCAAAAGTTTGGGGTCACTTAGAAATGTCCTTGTTTTTGAAAGAAAAGCTAATTTTTTTGTACATTAAAATAACATCAAATTGATCAGAAATACAGTGTAGACATTGTTAGTTGTAAATTACTATTGTAGCTGGAAACGGCAGACTTTTTATGGAATATCAACATTGGCGTACAGAGGCCCATTGTCAGCAACCATCACTCCTGTGTTCCAATGGCACGTTGTGTTAGCTAATCCAAGTTTATCATTTTAAAAAGCTAATTGATCATTAGAAAACCCTTTTACAATTATGTTAGCACAGCTGAAAACTGTTGTTCTGATTAAAGAAGCAATAAAACCGGCCTTCTTGAGACTAGTTGAGTATCTGGAGCAGCATTTGTGGGTTCAATTACAGGCTCAAAATGGCCAGAAACAAAGAACTTTCTTCTGAAATTCGTCAGTCTATTCTTGTTCTGAGAAATTAAGCCTATTCCATGCAATAAATTGCCAAGAAACTGAAGATCTCGTACAACGCCGTGTACTACTCCCTTTACAGAACAGCGCAAACTGGCTCTAACAGAATAGAAAGAGGAGTGGGAGGCCCCGGTGCACAACTGAGCAAGAGGACAAGTGCATTAGAGTGTCTAGTTTGAGAAACAGACGCCTCACAAGTCCTCAACTTTTTGTACACTCAGTGGGTAATTTTACATAGACAGTAATAAATCAATATTAAACTGATTATGGCAGTAGGCCGAGTATGGCATTAGTCATGTAAACACCTTACTCTGCTTATCTTAATTGGCATAAGGTCATAATCAAAGTAAGCATACGCTGATTAAAACACCTGGTTTTCTGAGCCATCTTTCAAATGAAACGTACATGGTTTAACCAGCGTTCCAGCGGTGTATTTGATCTCCACATGAGCCAGCACCAGCCGAGCGAACCTCCCTCTTCAGAGCGAGTGAAGTTAGTTTGGAACACCTACTTTTATGCGTCTTAGAAGTAGTTTTCACGTACAAACTTTATTTATCTGAACTCAGATCTGCTTCCCAAAAATAACATGGTCACTGTGTTAGAACGTTTATTTTGATTGACGGTTTTCTGTATTTATCAGAGTACCACCGGGTAGCCTGATTTCTGTATTTATCAGAGTACCACCGGGTAGCCTGATTTCTGTATTTATCAGAGTACCACCGGGTAGCCTGATTTCTGTATTTATCAGAGTACCACCGGGTAGCCTGATTTCTGTATTTATCAGAGTATCATCGGGTAGCCTGATTTCTGCATTTATCAGAGTACCATCGGGTAGCCTGATTTCTGCATTTATCAGAGTACCATCGGGTAGCCTGATTTCTGCATTTATCAGAGTACCACCGGGTAGCCTGATTTCTGTATTTATCAGAGTATCATCGGGTAGCCTGATTTCTGCATTTATCAGAGTACCATCAGGTAGCCTGATTTCTGCATTTATCAGAGTATCATCGGGTAGCCTGATTTCTGTATTTATCAGAGTACCATCAGGTAGCCTGATTTCTGCATTTATCAGAGTACCAAAAGGTAGCCTGATTTCTGCATTTATCAGAGTACCACCGGGTAGCCTGATTTCTGTATTTATCAGAGTACCATCAGGTAGCCTGATTTATGCATTTATCAGAGTATCATCAGGTAGCCTGATTTCTGTATTTATCAGAGTACCATCAGGTAGCCTGATTTATGCATTTATCAGAGTATCATCAGGTAGCCTGATTTCTGTATTTATCAGAGTACCATCAGGATTATTAGGGAAATCATTCTTCTTGCAAAGTATGTACAAGTTTTAATCAAACTATTATATTAATCTGATTATCCACATTTAACACATTATTGTGTGCATGTGACCGTGCTCAGTGTATATTTGTAGGCGTATTTAATGTTATGTGTCCGCTGGCTGCTTGTCTCCTTGTCGTCCTGAGAAATACACACACTGCCAGAAAGAGACAAACCCCCTAACCGGCTCTGGGCTCATGGAGGTTCAGAGTTGAAGGGTCATTCTGGGGTCACTGTGAGTGGCAAAAACAACACTGGCAACGAGGTAAGGTGTTTTTGTTCGAACCTTTACAGAACTTAATTTATTGGTTGTCAATATGGTGGCCTGATCCTTACACGCTCTAGAGACAGCTGACGTGTCCAGAGACAGCTGACTGTTGTACTACTACAGCGTTAATAAAGAAGAACAATGCTGATAGCTACAGGAGACAACAGGATTATATAATCGTCAGCTTTATGTATTGTGTTGTTGACTGGCTGTTCTGAGAAGATGCAAATCTGAGACACTGCACAGTTTACATTCATTTATATAACACTGCCCCCTAGCAGCCAAACAGGAACATTGCAAGGAGGCTGACAACAGTTCTGCATTGCTCTCGAGTTCAAGGAAAGTGTTTGCAGGAAGGAAAGCAACGCAGACAACCAGATGAAACAGCTACAAGAACACTTATCTCCTCTAGCCTCTAGCCTAGTACTACATATATATATATATATATATATATATATATATATATATATATATATATATATATATATACACACACTATCGTTGAAAAGTTTGGGGTCACTTAGAAATGTCCTTGCTTTTGAAAGAATTATTATTTTTTGGTCCATTAAAATAACATCAAATTGATCAGAAATACAGTGTAGACATTGTTCATGTTGTAAATTACTATTGTAGCTGGAAATGGCTGATTTTTAATGGAATATCTACATAGGCGTACAGAGGCCCATTATCAGCAACCATCACTCCTGTGTTCCAATGGCACGTTGTGTTAGCTAATCCAAGTTTATCATTTTAAAAAGCTAATTGATCATTAGAAAAACCTTTTGCAATTATGTTAGCACAGCTGAAAACTGTTTTGCTGCTTAAAGAAGCAATAAAACGGGCCTTCTTTTGACTAGTTGAGTATCTGGAGCATCAGCAGATACACTCTGGACATCACACTCAATCAGACCACTCATATATCTCTACAAATGACTGTGCTCTAACCTAGTTCCATATCTCTTATCATACGACTGTGTGTTTACCTAGGGCTTGTAAGACAGCTGTGATGACTGCAGGACCTCCGTGAATATGAAACTCTGCACTGTCTTCCCCTGTGAAGCTGTGGGGACCTGACAAGAAAGCACAACAACATTCACAACAACATTGGATAAGACAAACAAGAACAGCTACTATGAGATGCTTATATATTTTTTTTAATCAAAATGCATTGTGGGTTTATCCAATAATAACTGTGAGATGTCCTCTAGGACTGATCTGACCTTTGAACCAGAGGACCAGTCCTCGGTCCAGCAACTCTTTGGACTGGGGGTCAGTGATCCTCCGTAGCAGGGCGGTACGAGGAGGGGGTAGAGCCTGGGTCAGACCTGCCATGTTTCTCAGGACCATGGAGGAGGCAGGACCACTGACACGGACCACCGCCACCCCACACCTGCCGTGGCCCGACGACAGGGCAAAGATGGTCTCAGCATCGCATACCGCTCTGGTCGGGATACACAGGCCCCTCGCTGATGGAGATGCTCTGCTGAAGACATTTATAGAATTGTCAAGCGACTGGGTGCTTGAAAAGTGCGATATACACTGCTCAAAAAAATAAAGGGAACACTTAAACAAAACAATGTAACTCCAAGTCAATCACACTTCTATGAAATCAAACTGTCCACTTAGGAAGCAACACTGATTGACAATAAATTTCACACGCTGTTGTGCAAATGGAATAGACAAAAGGTGGAAATTATAGGCAATTAGCAAGACACCCCCAAAAAAGGAGTGATTCTGCAGGTGGTGACCACAGACCACTTCTCAGTTCCTATGCTTCCTGGCTGATGTTTTGGTCACTTTTGAATGCTGGCGGTGCTCTCACTCTAGTGGTAGCATGAGACGGAGTCTACAACCCACACAAGTGGCTCAGGTAGTGCAGTTCATCCAGGATGGCACATCTATGCGAGCTGTGGTAAAAAGGTTTGCTGTGTCTGTCAGCGTAGTGTCCAGAGCATGGAGGCGCTACCAGGAGACAGGCCAGTACATCAGGAGACGTGGAGGAGGCCGTAGGAGGGCAACAACCCAGCAGCAGGACCGCTACCTCCGCCTTTGTGCAAGGAGGTGCACTGCCAGAGCCCTGCAAAATGACCTCCAGCAGGCCACAAATGTGCATGTGTCAGCATATGGTCTCACAAGGGGTCTGAGGATCTCATCTCGGTACCTAATGGCAGTCAGGCTACCTCTGGCGAGCACATGGAGGGCTGTGCGGCCCCACAAAGAAATGCCACCCCACACCATGACTGACCCACCGCCAAACCGGTCATGCTGGAGGATGTTGCAGGCAGCAGAACATTCTCCACGGCGTCTCCAGACTCTGTCACGTCTGTCACATGTGCTCATGTGCTCAGTGTGAACCTGCTTTCATCTGTGAAGAGCACAGGGCGCCAGTGGCGAATTTGCCAATCTTGGTGTTCTCTGGCAAAAGCCAAACGTCCTGCACGGTGCTGGGCTGTAAGCACAACCCCCACCTGTGGACGTCGGGCCCTCATACCACCCTCATGGAGTCTGTTTCTGACCGTTTGAGCAGACACATGCACATTTGTGGTCTGCTGGAGGTCATTTTGCAGGGCTCTGGCAGTGCACCTCCTTGCACAAAGGCGGAGGTAGCGGTCCTGCTGCTGGGTTGTTGCCCTCCTACGGCCTCCTCCACGTCTCCTGATGTACTGGCCTGTCTCCTGGTAGCGCCTCCATGCTCTGGACACTACGCTGACAGACACAGCAAACCTTTTTACCACAGCTCGCATTGATGTGCCATCCTGGATGAACTGCACTACATGAGCCACTTGTGTGGGTTGTAGACTCCGTCTCATGCTACCACTAGAGTGAGAGCACCGCCAGCATTCAAAAGTGACCAAAACATCAGCCAGGAAGCATAGGAACTGAGAAGTGGTCTGTGGTCACCACCTGCAGAATCACTCCTTTTTTGGGGGTGTCTTGCTAATTGCCTATAATTTCCACCTTTTGTCTATTCCATTTGCACAACAGCATGTGCAATTTATTGTCAATCAGTGTTGCTTCCTAAGTGGACAGTTTGATTTCACAGAAGTGTGATTGACTTGGAGTTACATTGTGTTGTTTAAGTGTTCCCTTTATTTTTTTGAGCAGTGTATATATACACTGAACAAAAATATAAAACGCTACATGGAACAATTTCTAAGATTTTCATGAGTTCCAGTTCATGTAGGGAAATCAGTCATTAGGCCATAATCTATGGATTTCACATGACTGGGAATACAGATATGCATCAGTTGGTCACAGATACCTTTTTAAAAAAGGTAGGGGCGTGGATCAGAAAACCAGTCAGTATCTGGTGTGACCACCATTTGCCTCATGCAGCGCAACACATCTCCTTCGCATAGAGTTTATCAGGCTGACGATCGTGGACTCGGACACCACTACACCGATTTCTCAGAAACTTGGTGTACAGCATCTCAAGACTAAGATCTTCAAAAGCAGTTGATATCGTAAACATCATGGCCGCTGTGAGCCAATGAAGTTGAGTGAGGTCGGGCCTGACAATTCAAGTCAGTCTTGGAGGGAAGGCTCTGAGGGAAGACTAAGGCCATGAGGGAAGGCCCTGAGGGAAGGCCATGAGGGAAGACTAAGGCCATGAGGGAAGGCCCTGAGGGGCCATGAGGGAAGGCCCTGAGGGAAGGCCATGAGGGAAGGCCCTGAGGGAAGGCCATGAGGGAAGGCCCTGAGGGAAGGCCATGAGGGAAGGCCATGAGGGGCCATGGGGGAAGGCCATGAGGGAAGGCCCTGAGGGGCCATGAGGGAAGGCCCTGAGGGAAGGCCATGAGGGAAGGCCCTGAGGGAAGGCCATGAGGGAAGGCCCTGAGGGAAGGCCCTGAGGGAAGGCCATGATGAAGGCCCTGAGGGAAGGCCCTGAGGAAAGGCCATGAGGGAAGGCCATGAGGGAAGGCCCTGAGGAAAGGCCATGAGGGAAGACGAAGGCCATGAGGGAAGGCCATGAGGGAAGGCCCTGAGGAAAGGCCATGAGGGAAGGCCACGAGGGAAGGCCATGAGGGAAGACTAAGGCCACGAGGGAAGGCCATGAGGGAAGGCCCTGCTGGCCATGCATCTCAATACTCTACAATGTTTCCTGAAGTCTGCACTGGTCCACTACCCACATGGATTCAAAAGTATACGATTGGTGAGACTACCAGAGATGAAGTCAGGACCAGAACCCTTTAAATCCAGACCAAGAGCTTTTAAGACCCAGTGCAAGGACCAGTGGATCGAGACCATGCCCTGACCAAGACCAGGTTAAACGAGTAAAAATAGTATAGTACAGTATAGTTCCGTACAATACAGTCTAGTATAGTACAGTATAGTTCAGTACAGTAGTCTAGTATAGTACAATATAATTCAGTACAGTAGTCTAGTATAGTTCAGTACAGTACAGTCTAGTATAGTACAGTATAGTTCAGTACAGTAGTCTAGTATAGCACAGTATAGTTCAGTACAGCAGTCTAGTATAGTACAGTATAGTTCTGTACAGTACAGTCTAGTATAGCACAGTATAGTTCTGTACAGTACAGCCTAGTATAGTACATTACAGTAAAGTACAGTACAATACAGTAGATTCAGTACAGTATAGTACACTACAATTATGTTCAGTACATTACAACACAGTATAGTTCAGTACAGTAGTCTAGTATAGTACAGTATAGTTCAGTACAGTAGTCTAGTATAGTACATTACAGTAAAGTACAGTACAATACAGTAGATTCAGTAAAGTACAGTATAGTACACTACAATTATGTCCAGTACATTACATTACAACACAGTACAGTTCAGTACATTACAGTACAGTACATTACAACACAGTACAGTTCTGTACATTACAGTACAACACAGTACAGTACAGTTCAGTACATTACAGTTCAGTACAGTACATTACAGTTCAGTACATTACAGTTCAGTACATTACATTACAGTACAGTTCAGTTCAGTACATTACATTACAGTTCAGTACATTAAAGTACAGTACATTACAACACATTACAGTTCAGTACATTACAGTACAGTACAGTTCAGTACATTACAGTACAGTTCAATCAAATGTATTTATAAAGCACTTCTTACATCAGCTGATGTCACAAAGTGCTGTACAGAATCCCAGCCTAAAATCCCAAACAGCAAGCAATGCAGGTGTAGATGCACGGTGGCTAGGAAAAACTCCCTAGAAAGGCTGGAACCTAGGATGAAACCTAGAGAGGAACCATGCTATGAGGGGTGGCCAGTCCTCTTCTGGCTGTGCCGGGTGGAGATTATAACAGAACATGGCCAAGATGTTCAAATGTTCATAGATGACCAGCAGGGTCAAATAATAATAATCACAGTGGTTGTAGAGGGTGCAACAGGTCAGCACCTCAGGAGTAAACGTCAGTTGGCTTTTCATAGCCGATCATTCAGAGTTTCTCTACCGCTCCTGCGGTCTCTAGAGAGTTGAAAACAGCAGGTCAGGTAGCACGTCCGGTGAACAGGTCAGGGTTCCATAGCCGCAGGCAGAACAGTTGAAACTGGAACAGCAACACGACCAGGTGGACTGGGGACAGCAAGGAGTCATCAGGCCAGGTAGTCCTGAGGCATGGTCCTAGGGCTCAGGTCCTCCGAGAGAAGGAAAGAAAGAAAGAAAGAGAGAGAGAGAAGAAGAAGAGAGAATTAGAGAGAGCATACTTAAATTCACACAGGACACCGTGTAAATAATAATAATAAATAATAATAATAAATAATAATGTGCATTCTTTTCGTCAAAGAAGTTCATGAATTTATCACTGCTGAAGTGAAAGCCATCCTCTC
The DNA here is from genome assembly GCF_045679555.1 of Salvelinus alpinus. Classification (NCBI taxonomy): domain Eukaryota; kingdom Metazoa; phylum Chordata; class Actinopteri; order Salmoniformes; family Salmonidae; genus Salvelinus; species Salvelinus alpinus. The sequence goes on along the minus strand of NC_092101.1, from coordinate 46,185,034 downwards.
TTGGGGAATGCTGCTTTTTAGTTAGCTTTGCGACAGTATCAAAAATAAATTTAGGATTGTTCTTATTTTGAAAAATAGGATGATCGAGCAGCAGTGAGGGCTCTTTGATACTGCACGGTACTGTCTTTCCAAGCTAGTCGGAAGAGTAGTTTGTTTTTAGTTTTTAGGGGTGCGACTGCATCTAGGGATTTACGCAAGGCTAAATTGAGTTCCTCAGTTAGGTAGTTAACTGATTTTTGTACTCTGACGTCCTTCGGTAGGTGGAGGGAGTCTGGAAGGGCATCTAGGAATCTTTGTGTTGTCCGAGAATTTATAGCACGGCTTTTGATGATCCTTGGTTGGGGTCTGAGCAGATTATTTGTTGAGATTGCAAACGTAATAAAATGGTGGTCCGATAGTCCAGGATTATGAGGAAAAACATTAAGATCCACAACATTTATTCTGCGGGACAAAACTAGGTCCCGAGTATGACTGTGGTAGTGAGTAGGTCCGGAGACATGTTGGACAAAACCCACTGAGTCAATGATGGCTCCGAAAGCCTTTTGAAGTGGGTCTGTGGACTTTTCCATGTGAATTTTAAAGTTACCAAAAATTTAAATATTATCTGCTATGACTACAAGGTCCGATAGGAATTCAGGGAATTCAGTGAGGAATGCTGTATACGGCCCAGGATGCCTGTAAACAGTAGCTATAAAAAGTGATTGAGTAGGCTGCATTGATTTCATGACTAAAAGCTCAAACGATGAAATGTTTCAGTCAGGCCAATCACATCAAGGATATGATCAGTTCATTGACTATAACTGCCTTGGAAGTGAGGGATCTAACACTAAGTAGCCCTATTTTGAGATGTGAGACATCACAATCTCTTTCAATAGTGACAGGAATGGAGGAGGTCTTTACTCCAGTGAGATTGCTAAGGCGAACACCGCCATGTTTAGTTTTGCCCAACCTAGATCGAGGCACAGACACGGTCTCAATGGGGATAGCTGAGCTGACTACACTGTGCTAGTGGCAGACTCCACTAAGCTGGCCTGCACCCTATCTCATTGTGGACCTAGGGGAGTTAGAGCCCTGTTTATGTTCGTAGATAAGATGAGAGCACCCCTCCAGCCAGGATGGAGTCCGTCACTCCTCAGGCTTGGTCCTGTTTGTGGGTGAGTCCCAGAAAGAGGGACAATTATCTACAAATTCTATCTTTTGGCAGGGGCAGAAAACAGTTTTCAACCAGCGATTGAGTTGTGAGACTCTGCTGTAGAGCTCATCACTCCCCCTAACTGGGAGGGGGCCAGAGACAATTACTAGATGCCGACACATCTTTCTAGCTGATTTACACGCTGAAGCTATGTTGCGCTTGGTGACCTCTGACTGTTTCATCCTAACATCGTTGGTGCCGATGTGGATAACAATATCCCTATACTCTCTACACTCACCAGTTTAAGCCTTAGCCAGCACCATCTTCAGATTATCCTTAACGTCGGTAGTCCTGCCCCCTGGTAAACAGTGTATGATTGCTGGATGATTCATTCTAAGTCTAATACTGCGGGTAATGGAGTCGCCAATGACTAGGGTGTTCAATTTGTCAGAGCTAATGGTGGGAGGCTTCGGTGTCTCAGACCCCGTAACGGAAGGAGGAGAGACCAGAGAAGGCTCGGCCTCTGACTCCGATCCGTTGCTTAATGGGGAGAACCAGTTGAAAGTTTCTGTCGGCTGAATGAGCGACACCGGTTGAGCATTCCTACAGCATTTCCTTCCAGAAGCCATGAGAAAGTTGTCCGGCTGCGGGGACAGTGCGGGGGGATTTATACTAACGTTACTATCTGTACTTACTGGTGGCACAGACGCTGTTTCATCCTTTCCTACACTTACATTACCCTTGCCTAACGATTGCGTCTGAAGCTGGGCTTGCAGCACAGCTATCCTCGCCGTAAGGCGATCGTTCTCCTGTATATTATGAGTACAGCGACTGCAATTAGAAGGCATCATGTTAATGTTTCTACTTAGCTTCGGCTGGTGGAGGTCCTGACGAACCACGTCCAGATAAAGCGTCCGGGGTGAAAAAGTTGAATGAAAAGTCGAGCGAGGGAAGAAAAAATATATATAAAACAGTAATTAAAAAGTAAAAAACGTAAAGTTGGCAGGTAGCAAAGTAAGGTTAGCAACAAACCGCCCAGCAGCACGTAAACAAGTCTACAGGTTGTGACCGGTTCAGTACATTACAGCACAGTACAATTCAGCACAGTACATTACAGTTCAGTACATTACAGTACATTACAGCACAGTTCAGTTCAGTTCAGTTCAGTACATTACATTACAGTTCAGTACATTACAGTACATTACAGCACAGTTCAGTACATTACATTACAGTACATTACAGTTCAGTACATTACAGCACAGTTCAGTACATTACATTACTGTACATTACAGTGCAGTACATTACAGCACATTGCAGTACAGTACATTACAGTACATTACAGTTCAGTACATTACAGCACATTGCAGTACAGTACATTACAGTACATTACAGTTCAGTACATTACAGTACATTACAGCACATTGCAGTACAGTACATTACAGTACATTACAGTTCAGTACATTACAGCACATTGCAGTACAGTACAGTACAGTACATTACAGTTCAGTACATTACATTACAGTTCAGTACATTACAGCACATTGCAGTACAGTACATTACAGTACATTACAGTTCAGTACATTACAGTACAGTTCAGTACATTACAGCACATTGCAGTACAGTACAGTACAGTACAGTTCAGTACATTATAGAATTCTAATGTTGGGCCGAATATACATCTACATTGAGTGCAGAAAACATTAAGAACACCTCTTTCCATGACATAGACTGACCAGGTGAATCCAGGTGAAAGCTATGATCCCTTATTGATGTCACTTGTTAAATCCACCTCAGAGTAGATGAAGGGGAGGAGACAGGTTAAAGAAGGACGTTTAAGTCTTGAGACAATTGAGAAATGGATTGTGTATGTGTGCCATTCAGAGGGTGAATGGGCAAGACAAAATAATGAAGTGCCTTTGAACGGGATATGGTAGTAGGTGCCAGGCGCACCGGTTTGTGTCAAGAACTGCAATGCTGTTGGGTTTTTCACACTCAACGGTTTACCGTGTGTATCAAGAATGGTCCACCACCCAACGGACATCCAGCCAACTTGACACAACTGTGAGAAGCATGGGAGTCAACATGGCCCAGCATCCCTGTGGAACGCTTTCAACACCTTGTAGAGTCCATTCCCCGATAAATTGAGGTTGTTCTGAGGGCAAAAGGATGGGTGCAACTCAATACTAGGAAGGTGTTCTTAATGTTTTGTCCACTCAGTGTATTTGTGCTATTGGAGGGTTGGGGCCCTTGCAGGCATGTCAATACTCTGCACTTTTTCCCTGAAGTGTGCAGTTGTCCACTACCCACATGGTGGTTCTCTGTAGCTCAGTTGGTAGAGCATGGCGCTGGCAAAATAGTGGGTTCGATTCTCACGACCACCCAAGTGTAAAGAATGTATGCAAGCATGACTAGGTGGCTTCGGATGAAAGCGACCTGCTGAATGGAATGTTATATGATTTGTGAAACACTGGAACCTGCAATTCATCCACATACAGGGCATTCTGAAAGTATTCAGACCCCTTGACTTTTTCCACATTTTGTTACGTTACAGCCTTATTATGAAATGGATTAAATTTCCCCCCCCCCCTCTCTAAATAAATATCACATTTACATAATTATTCAGACGCTTTCCTCAGTACTTTGTTGAAGCACCTTTGGCAGTGATTACAGCCTTGAGTCTTCTTGGGTATGACTCTACAAGCTTGGCACACCTGTATTTGGGGAGTTTCTACTATTCTTCTCTGCAGATCCCCTCAAGCTCTGTCAGGTTGGATGGGGAGCGTTGCTGCACAGCTATTTTCAGGTCTGTTCAGAGATGGTCAATCGGGTTCAAGTCCGGGCTCTGGCTGGGCCACTCAAGGACATTCAGAGACTTGTCCCGAAGCCACTCCTGCGATGTCTTTGCTGTGTGCTTAGGGTCATTGTCCTGTTGGAAGGTGAACCTTCACCCCAGTCTGAGGTCCTGATGGTTCACCCATCTCCACAGAGGAAGTCTAGAGTTTTGTCAGAGTGACCATTGGGTTCTTGGTCACCTCCCTGACCATGGCCCTTCTCCCCTAATTGCTCAGTTTGGCCGGGCGGCCAGCTCTAGGAAGGGCCTTGGTGGTTCCAAACTTCTTCCATTTAAGAATGATGGAGGCCACTGAGTTCTTAGGGACCTTCAACGCTGCAGACATTCTTTGGTACCCTTCCCCAGATCTATACCTCGACACAATCCTGTCTCGGCGCTCTACGGACAATTCCTTCAACCTCATGGGTTGGTTTTTGCTCTGACATGCACTGTCAACTGTGGGGCCTTATATAGACAGGTGTGTGCCTTTCCAAATCATGTCCAATCAATTGAATTTACCACAGGTGGACTCCCAAGTTGTAGAAATAGCTCAAGGATGACCAATGGAAACAGGATGCACCTGAGCTCAATTTCAAGTCTCATAGCAAAGGGTCTGAATACTTATGTAAATAAGGTATTTCTGTTTTTAATACATTTGCTAAAATTTCAACACATTTTTTTCTCACTTTGTCATTATGGGGTATTGTGTGTAGATTCCTGAGGGAAATGTTTTAATTAATCCATTTTAGAATAAGGCTGTAACGTAACAAAATGTAGAAAAAGTAAAGGGGTCTGAATACTTTCATAGTGTTCAACCATGAGGTGAGCACGGCTCAGAGGACTAGTGCCTTAGTAATACATATCAACACAAGGCAGCCGAGGGTCAAACCTTACCCCTGCATCTTTGACAGACATCCCTGGACAGTGAGGGGTGTTGTACCAGAAACACATTTTATGACTTGTAAAATAAGGCGTAATATTTGAGCAAGCGAAAACGGGACTTAAAAGGGCTTGGACCCCGGGTCATCGCCGCTTCCAACTATATGTATTATTATTGCTCATTTTAAGGCAGGGAAGACAAGTCAGATCATGGGACTGTTATATGGCTGGGTAACAAAATGTGGGTTATCGATCTGTTAAGGGATATATTGGTTATAAAACGGTAGAAGTATGGTTATGATCAGGATACATTTAATTGAAATAAAAGCAACTAGCCCCGAGAGTTTTGACTAACCTGAATGTCTTGAGGGTGTGAATAGCGCTTCTCCACAATCCCCAAGTGCATGGCGACATTATGATTCAAAGCAAATCACAACAAATGTTGCATAGCTGCTCTGCCCATTGTATGTAGATAGCTAGGTTATGTGTAGACCCTATTCTCGGCAGAAGCTATAACAACTACAGTTGTCCATGTGAAATGTTACCATCGTTTAGTCAAAAGGCAAATCTCACGTGAGATTGACTCGAGGCATTCTGTCAAACGTTCTGGTGGTGACTGAAATACTTGAATATGGCAGTTAGACAACGCAGAGTTGTATTTACTATCTATCGGCGACATTCAGCTCACAAACTCCCATCGCCTGTCTCCATGCTGATTTCTTTCCGTTTCCAAAAAGACGAAAACATGTTAATACTACGGATGGTTTGTATTGGTCTGGAGTCCTCAATCTCGTTAATGATGCATGGATGTAACTGGTCCAACTACCGTCAATCAAGAATATGCCCTCCTCTTTTGTGCTATCAAAATGGGTCCGTGCTGCTACTGCAGCGACATCATTTGCGCAATTTTGCATTCTGTTGATTTTGCATATATATGACATCATTCGCTGACCTTGTTACTTAATATCGTTTTGTTCAACGTTGTAGCAGAGATCTTAAATATAATGACGAGATGCTCATGTCTCCGCCCGTACAATGGGAGTCGTTATCCTAAACAAGGGAAGGCAGGCGACAAGCTTACTGTAGGTCCAAAATAAGTCTTTAGAAACGCATTGGGCTTATTTTGGACATACTTTGGCGAGAGTGAAACCTCTCTTCGCCTCTTCCTCTCTGGTTGAATCTATGTTATTGAGACTGTAGTAGCTGGCCTACTGTTCTAGGTACTAGGCACATTATGAACAAGGAAACATTAAAGGGGCAGTATGCCGAAATCACTCCGCCATTTCCTGGTTGCTAAAATTCGAATAGTTCACCTAATTACAGTTTATGGGACAAAGCAAGCAAGTACAGTGTATAGAATCATTGTATCATCTAAACCGCTGTGAAATATATTTTCACTAACCAAAAAATATTGTATTTTCAGCTGTTTGAAGCTGGTGTACAAAACTGAAAGTAAAAGACGCAATAACGAAACTTAAGAACGAGAAGCATAGAAATATTACTCATAGAACAGATCTACAGCTTCTTAGACTTGCTTTAAATTAGAATGACAGATCTATAACTCACATTTCTATGGTAATTTGGTGGGGTCACCCCAAAAGTTACACATTGCAGCTTTAATATCATACTCTTTGATAACGTGCATATATAGATTTCTCAATGTAGTTTTCTATTATTTTTAAGGATGTTTTAGAAAGTGTTTTTAATTAAATTTTTACTAAAAATATATATTTTGGGGAAAATAATCATCATGATAAAAACCTGCCATATTTTCTTTGAGCACTTGCAGCAAATGCATTATGTAACAGGCCTATCTACAGTAGAGTAATTTGTTTTCTCTCTGTGAAACACACGATGAGCTGTCAGTCACTGTGGTGACGTCACCATCTGGCCATATCCTTACTGGCCTTGAAGTGAAGCTGTTTCTGTCAGCTCAGTTTCAGTCTAGTACTTTGATCACTGAAATAAATCCCATATAAACTGTAATTTACCTTATGATTGAAATTCGGTTTTACTTCTCATTCTTAAAGGGTTGTAAGGGATCCAATTATTTGACTGAGAAGATACATTATTATATTGTTATTATTATACAAGCCTTAAGTGTTTTGATTTAGTTAAAAACAATAATCCAGTCTCTTTTGGATGATTCGAGGATTACCTGTCAAAGCTTCACAACGGAGCTCACGGCTCTCCTGCCCTAACCCCGTGGGGGTCAATACATAGACAAGTCCCATAAATTAAATTTGTTTTGACACCTAGTTTGAATACTCGCCATCCTCTCTGTCATCTGACAGCTACAAAGATCTGCAGTGGGGCTCCCCAGTTAACATATACACTGAGTGTACAAAACATTAGGAACACCTTCCTAATATTGAGCTGTACCACCCCTTGCCCTCCTTTGCCCAGCCTCAATCTGTTTGGGCATGTACTCTACAATGTGTCGAAAGCGTTCCACAGGGATGCTGGCCCATGTTGAATGCAATGCTTCCCACAGTTGTGTCAACTTGGCTGGATGTCCTTTGGGTGGTGTTTTACCCATTCACACTCTGAATGGCACACATACACAATACTCAGAAGGTGTTCCTAATGTTTTGTACACTCAGTGTATATGTTCACTGGGGAGCCTCACTGCAGATCTTTGTGGCTGTCAGATGACAGAGAGGATGGTGAGTAAGTAAAATGTATGCTGGTGATACTAGCTACCTCTGAGCTTCACCGAGGAGAGTGCTGGGAGGGGTTGGCGGGCTGGGCTGTGAGGGATTGGAGGGCTGGGCTCAGAGCGGTGGGCGGGCTGGGCTGTGAGGGGTTGGAGGGCTGGGCTGTGAGGGGTTGGAGGGCTGGGCTGTGAGGGGTTGGAGGGCTGGGCTGTGAGGGGTTGGAGGGCTGGGCTGTGAGGGGTTGGAGGGCTGGGCTCAGAGCGGTGGGAGGGCTGGGTAGGAGTGCTGTGAGGGGTGGGAGGGCTGGGCTCAGAGTGGTGGGAGGGCTGGGTAGATGTGCTGTGAGGGGTGGGAGGGATGGGCTCAGAGCGGTGGGAGGGCTGGGTAGGAGTGCTGTGAGGGGTGGGAGGGCTGGGCTCAGAGCGGTGGGAGGGCTGGGTAGATGTGCTGTGAGGGGTGGGAGGGCTGGGCTGAGCTGAGCTGGGCTGGGAGGGGTTGGAGGGCTGGGCTCAGAGCGGTGGGAGGGCTGAGCTGAGCTGAGCTGGGCTGGGAGGGGTGGGAGGGCTGGGCTCCACGGCAGATGGTGTCCAGGGGGTGGAGAACAGGAGAAGACTCTGTGGGTGTGTCTCAATAATTTCAATTTCAATTTAAGGGCTTTATTGGCATGGGAAACATGTGTTTACATTGCCAAAGCAAGTGAAATAGATTTAAAAAAACAATAACATATTAACTGTAAACATTAAACTTACAAAAGTTCCAAAAGAATAAAGACATTTGAAATGTCATATTATGTATATATACAGTGTTGTAATGATGTGCAAATAGTTAAAGTACAAAAGGGAAAATAAATAAACATTTGGCAGGAGGTTAGGATGTGCAGCTCAGTTTCCACCTCATTTTGTGGGCAGTGTGCACATAGCCTGTCTTCTCTTGAGAACCAGGTCGGCCTTCGGCGGCCTTTCTCAATAGCAAGGCTATGCTCACTGAGTCTGTACATAGTCAAATATTTCCTTAATTTTGGGTCAGTCACAGTGGTCAGGTATTCTGACACTGTGTACTCTCTGTTTAGGGCCAAATAGCATTCTAGTTTGCCCTGTTTTTTGGTAAATTCTTTCCAATGTGTCAAGTAATTATCTTTTTGTTTTCTCATGATTTGGTTGAGTCTAATTGTGTTGCTGTCCTGAGGCTCTGTGGGGTGTGTTTGTGTTTGTGAACAGAGCCCCTGGACCAGTTTGCTTAGGGGGTTCTTCTCCAGGATTATTTCTCTGTAGGTGATGGCTTTGTAATGGAAAGTTTGGGAATTGCTTCCTTTTGGGAGGTTGTAGAATTTGTCTCTTTTCTGAATTGTGATAATTAGTGGGTATCGGACTATTTCTGCTCTGCAATCATTATTTGGTGTTTTACGTTGTGTTTTTCCCATTTTGTGAATTCTTGGTTGGTGAGCAGACCCCAGACCTCACAACCATAAAGGGCAATGGGTTCTATAACTGATTCAAGTATTTTTGCCAGATCCTAATTGGTATGTCGATTTTTTTAATGTTCCTTTTGATGGCATAGAAGGCCCTTCTTGCCATGTCTCTCAGATAGTTCACAGCTTTGTGTGACTTACCTGTGGTGCTGATGTTTAGGCTGAGGTATATGCTGTATAGGTTTTTGTGTGCTCTAGGGCCACGGTGTCTAGATGGAATTTGTATTCGTGGTCCTGGGAACTGGACCTTTTTTGGAACACCATTATTTTTGTCTTACTGAGATTTACTGTCAGGGCCCAGATCTGACAGAATCTGTGCAGAAGATTTAGGTGCTGCTGTAGGCCCTTCTTGGTTGGGGATAGAAGCACCAGATCATCAACAAACCTTAGACATTTGACTTCGGATTCTAGTAGGGTGAGGCCGAGTGCTGCAGACTGTTCTAGTGCCCTCGCCAATTCGTTGATATATATGTTGAAGAGGGTGGGGCTTAAACTGCATCCCTGTCTCACCCCCTGGCCCTGTAGAAAGAAATGTGTATGTTTTTAGCCCATTTTAACCACACACTTGTTGTTTGTGTACATGGATTTTATAATGTTGTATGTTTTTCCCCCAACACCACTTTCCATCAATTTGTATAGCAGGCACTCGTGCCAAATTGAGTCTAAAGCTTTTTTGAAATGATCAAAGCATGAGAAGACTTTGACTTTGTTTTGATTTGTTTGTTTGTCAATTTCAGGTGTGCAGGGTGAATATGTGGTCTGTTGTACAGTAATAATCCCTCCTCTCTTGTCTCTTCTCCTTCACAGGACTGATCTAATCTTGGTTAACCCAGAACTAAAATCTTGCGTAATTTGGTCAGATGCTCAGTTATGTTTACGAGAGATTAGCACTAATTTAACAGGACTGGACAAGTGACAGCATATCCTCTGGGTGTATCCTGTCATTATTGCTGTCAGCTCCTGCTCCTTTTTAGATCAGTGCAGATGAAGGAGACAAAGAGAGGAATCCACTTTAGACTATTGAGACGCAGCCTGTTTATAGGCAGGGTACCTATGCAGTCAGAGCCTAGTGCCTGAGGGACACTCTTTAACTCTTTTGATCTGAATTATTCAATGGGCTCCATCGAGGACAGCTGGCACCGTCCTTGAACCATCAGCACCAAGACTTTGTCTTCATCCCTTCCTCTGGCTTTTGGTGTCAATGCCTCTCCGACATCGATCGAATATTGATATATTTCTTATTTCCATTCTTTTACTTTTAGATTTCAAATCAAATCAAATTGTATTTGTCACATGCACCGAATACAACAGGTGTAGACCTTACAGTGAAATGCTGAATACAACAGGTGTAGACCTTACAGTGAAATGCTTACGTACTTTAACCAACAATGCAGTTTTAAGAAAAATACAAAAAAGAAAAGAAAAAAAGAAACATAATTAAAGAGCAGCAGTAAAACAACAATAGCGAGGCTATATACAGGGGGTACCGGTACAGAGTCAATCAATGTTCAGGAGTCTTATGGCTTGGAGGTAGAAGCTGTTTAGAAGCATCTTGGACCTAGACTTGGCACTCCGGTACCGCTTGCCGTGCGGTAGCAGAGTGAACAGTCTATGACTAGGGTGGCTGGAGTCTTTGAACATTTTTAGGGCCTTCCTCTGACACCGCCTGGTATAGAGGTCCTGGATGGCAGGAAGCTTGGCCCCAGTGACCCTCTGTAGTGCCTTGCGGTCAGAGGCCGAGCAGTTGCCATGCCAGGCAGTGATGCAACCAGTCAGGGTGCTCTCGATGGTGCAGCTGTATGTAGAACCTTTTGACGATCTGAGGACCCATGCCAAAACTTTTCAGTCTCCTGAGGGAGAGTAGGTTTAGTTGTGCCCTCTCCATGACTGCCTTGGTGTGCTTGGACCATGTTAGTTTGTTGATGATGCGGACACCAAGGAACTTGAAGCTCTCAACCTGCTCCACTTCAGCCCTGTCGATGAGAATGGGGCCGTGCTCGGTCCTCCTTTTCCTGTAGTCCACAATCATCTCCTTTGTATTGATCACGTTGAGGGAGAGGTTGTTGTCCTGGCACCACACAGCCAGGTCTATTTGTGTGTATTGTGTGTATTGTTGTGAATTGATACTACTGCACTGTTGGAGCTAGAGAACACAAGCATTTCGACTACACCCGCAATAACATCTGCTAAATATGTGTATGTGACCAATATAATTGGATTTGATTTTTGTATGGTAAAAGCAATCATCATGTTATTCTCTTGGTGCACCTTACATACACACATACACACACACACACACACACACACACACACACACACACACACACACACACACACACACACACACACACACACACACACACACACACACACACACACACACAAAACTAATAAAAGTGTGGGAGTTTGTCATGTGTGGAGACTGTTACGTTGGCTACCATCAATATTAGCTTTGAAGAAGACTTGAAATGTAACGTTCTCTGTCTACAGTAGGAGTATATTCAAACTGAGTCTTTGTGGACAGTGTGCCCCTTTTGTGTTCCTGTGTTTTGACGGTTTGACAAAGTAAATACAATTTATGAGGTCTCGGGGTTTACCTTCTCAAAGGCTATTTACAAAGTAAAGAAATAGGGGTTTTGAGAAAGAGAATACTGTTTACGACAGCGTTCTAAACATGGAAAAGTATGAAAACAGAACAAACATCCATCATAGGCCACTGTAAGTGGACCTGTCGTCCAGGAAATACTGTAGAGCATATGTTAGGCTATGGTATGTCTATTAAATGGTGATGACTCCAATGTGGGCTAGAGAGGAAGCAGATGATCTATCTCACAACAACAAAAAATGTTTATCTGTGAAGAAATTTCTTGCATTGATAAATAAATAATGATGTACTTAATCCTTCACAGACAGGATGGGTTCTTTGTTATGTATTACACATCCGTCTGCTGGACTGCTCAAGCACCTGCCTGCCTGTCTGTCTGCTGGACTACTCAAGCACCTGCCTGTCTGTCTGTCTGCTGGACTACTCAAGCACCTGCCTGCCTGTCTGTCTGCTGGACTACTCAAGCACCTGCCTGCCTGTCTGTCTGCTGGACTACTCAAGCACCTGCCTGCCTGTCTGTCTGTCTGCTGGACTACTCACCACTTGCCTGCCTGCATGCCTGTCTGTCTGCTGGACTACTCAAGCACTTGCCTGCCTGCCTGTCTGTCTGCTGGACTACTCAAGCACTTGCCTGCCTGCCTGTCTGTCTGCTGGACTACTCAAGCACTTGCCTGCCTGCCTGTCTGTCTGCTGGACTACTCAAGCACTTGCCTGCCTGCCTGTCTGCTGGACTACTCAAGCACCTGTCTGTCTGTCTGCCTGTCTGTCTGTCTGCTGGACTACTCAAGCACCTACAACAACATAGGCTATTTTGCTGCTAAACTGTCTAGAGAGTGATCTGATCAAAAGTAAGTACATAAACCTTGCTTTATAGGAACATAAATGTATGTTGTGTCTTATAATTGTGTATGTTATGGGGTGGAATCATGGGTGACTGACATGACTAGTGGTAGCGTACTTTTCCCTATGGCATGGAATTGAAAATGAAATATAAACGTTTTATATTTTCAGTGATATCATAGCTGGTGGTGGCGCGTTTGCATCGGCTCGTGGTTCTATAAAGATAAACATGTTGTTCTCTAGCGGCTTGCAGAGGTCAGGGGGAAGTGAAGGGTGCATTTAAAGCAGTTCTCTCTTTGAGGACGAGGAGGAAAACCATGATATTTTATTTCCAGCATGCCTGTGCGTGTATGTGTGTTTTCGTGCGTGCGCGTGTCTGTGTGTGAGGCTGGCTGTAGCCCTACGTGTGTCGTCCCCCCTTCTCTCTTTGTCCCTCCTCCATAGTAAGAATCAACCGAGCGCTATCAATCTGCTCGCATCCTGCTGCAAACTAGGATAAGCCACCACCACAACAACCTTCACTTTCACGTTCATTTAACCCCTCTCTCTCTCTGACACACCGACCAGCAGCGTCCCATGATTTGCCTGCCTGAGATGAGATTTCGCTCTCCCCTTTCCCGGAGAATATCGTCCGTTACTCCCCACTGAAATACCATGCCCGAGACGGGGGCGGCGGGAGCAGCAGTCCCTGCAGCAGCGGGTAGCAGCTCCTCCGACAGCAGTGGTGGCACCGAGAGCTCGCGGCACAGACACCGATCGCAAGGCGAAGGGGAAAAGACAGATCAAAGTGCTGCCTCCTCGCAGCAAACGTCATCCGGTGTACTGGGTGAGTCCGTCTTTTCAAAGGGTCGGTTTGGATTGGGCCGGGGACGGAAATTGAATGTAGAATTGTAGCGACAGGACAGGTGGATGTGGCAGGAAAATGAGATGAGCAGGGCATCACAATATAGCCAATAGCCTACTGCCACCGCAGCGTCTTTTTTGTCTTTATGCACCGGGCCCTTAGAAAAACATCCCACATCTTATCTTGTTTGTAAAATGATGTATTTGTCCTCGAAGGTCACTGTATATTCGTCGCTGTTTACTAGGCTACAAACCTCCATATTTTCAGAGACATTGTGTTGTCTATGTAGGCTATCTCCAGCAGCCTGACATGTGGGAGGTTAGCCTGTAAATGCAGCAACGTCCCAGTTGCCAGCTTCTTGACGAATTAACCTTTTAATGTCACGGAAAGATTAGGCTACTGTATTCTGAGCTTTCGAACGGTCCGGGTTATGATCGTTGGCCACGAAAACATCACATTATACTCTACAATACACAGCCTGTTCAAACCGAGACGGATTTCCCACAATAGACAGATTAATGTTTTGTTATTTAAATGATGTATTGTGGGAAGAATGTTGGTGACATTGTGCCCCTTCTATCACTGGGTTTATGAATTCGTTCGGCTTTGTAGGGTCTATAAACTGGACCCGTTTATTTGAATAAGCAACATCGGTCATATTCTGCGCGGGGCCTGTGTTATTTCTGGGATACGGTCCCGGGGCCTGTGTTATTTCTGGGATACGGTCCCGGGGCCTGTGTTATTTCTGGGATACGGTCCATGCTTCATGTAGGAACTGGAGCCGGGATTCTGGGAACTGGAGCCGGGATTCTGGGAACTGGAGCCGGGATTCTGGGAACTGGAGCCGGGATTCTGGGAACTGCATCAGCTGCGTGTGGCTGTTTTCGTGTCTTGGCTGAAGGGCGGCAGAGAGAGCACAGGCAGCATGCTTCCCCCCAAAAACAATTTGATCGGCCCTCACCTGAAGGCAGAGATAACAATTTAACTTTTAATGGTAATTTCCTGCAAATCAATACATTTCGCCATGGTGAGTTGGGTGATCACATGTCCCGGATTGTGCGGGACAGTCCCGTATTTTGGCCCTTTGTCCCGTGTCCCGCAACCAAACAAGCATGTCCCGCATTTTATCAACAAATTCAAACGCCACTGATTTTGATTTATTTATTTATTTGTCCCGTATTTCAGTCAGACATTCCAACCTGTCTCTTGCAGTCACGTTGCGCTTATGAAAAAAAATCTATATCATAAGGTTGTGATAGCCATGGTGATGTTGAACACTTCTCCAATCGTTGTAGAGATCTGATATCCTGTGCAGCGCAAGACGAGACGTTGGCCAATGTTTCGTTTCTAGGTGCGCTTCAATTAGCTCGTTCGGTGCAGCAGGAGCAGGAGTGTAGCGCTGCTGGAGTGGACCGTAGCGACCGCTCTGCCACTTCTCACAATGGGGCTTTTTTAGTCCACTTAGATCAAAGATGAATCAATGTCTTTGAATATCACATAATGATTCATTCGTATTCTATTCTACATCGTATAATGTTACTGTTACACCAAAAACACCACCTCATTTCTGATGATATTTTAGGATGGTTAGCTGAATAGTCACTAAACAAACTCACCAGCGCACCCCACTAAACACATTATGATTTGATTGAAACTAAATACAGGAAGGCTGTTGTTTTAATCAGCGTATGCTCACTTTGATTTTGACCTTACGCCAATTAAGATAAGCAGAGTAAGGTGTTTACATGACTAATGCCATACTCGGCCTACTGCCATAATCAGTTTAATATTGATTTATTACTGTCTATGTAAAATTACCCACTGAGTGTACAAAACATTAAGGACACCTGCTCTTTCCGTGACGTGTAGACCGACCAGGTGAATCCAGGTGAAAGCTATGATCCCTTATTGATGTTGCTTGTTAAATCCACTTCAATCAGTGTAGATGAAGGGGAGGAGACAAGTTAAATAAGGATTTTTGAGCTTTGAGACAATTGATACATGTGTTGTGTATGTGTGCCAGGCAATATTTTATTTTTATTTTTATTAAGTGCCTTTGAACGGGGTGTGGTAGAAAGTGCCAGGCGCACCAGTTTGTGTCAAGAACGGCAATGCTGCAGGATTTTTCACACTCAACGGTTTTCTGTGTGTATTAGGAAGGTGTTCTTAATGTTTTGTACACTCAGTGTGCAGTTAGTTAACACCATCTGCTCTAATTCACTCACAAAACAGTAATTCAATAAGATCTGAATACAAATTCCCATGAAACTGACGGGGATCAATTGATTGGTATGCAGATACAGTTTGGACGCTTCACCGTAAAACATGAAGAATTGTCATTCACGATTGACAGTGATTATGGCCTATTTTGAAATTGGGTATGCCTAATTTGGTGATTGAGGATATTAAAAATATATATATATATTTTTTTGTTGTTGACAATATGTGTTGGCCTAGGCAGACATTGCGATTGGAGGATGTATTTTATGCATTTTCTATAATGATATAGAATTATATTGTATAGGATGATATATTCAACAGGCTACATCTGTCGGTACAAACTTTGAGGAAATTACGACGTTATTTATATTTTAATTGCTCTCCAGCACCTAAAAAAACATCACTAAACCATGAGTGGGAGGGTGGCGAGACAGTTGTTTAAGATACTCTACCAACAGAGAGTTCTTTAAGATACTCTACCTACAGAGAATTGTTTAAGATACTCTACCTATAAGATACTCTACCAACAGAGAGTTGTTTAAGATACTCTACCTACAGAGAGTTGTTTAAGATACTCTTTAAGATACTCTACCAACAGAGAGTTGTTTAAGATACTCTATAAGATACTCTACCAACAGAGAGTTGTTTAAGATACTCTACCTACAGAGAGTTGTTTAAGATACTCTTTAAGATACTCTACCAACAGAGAGTTCTTTAAGATACTCTACCAACAGAGAGTTCTTTAAGATACTCTACCTACAGAGAGTTGTTTAAGATACTCTACCAACAGAGAGTTGTTTAAGATACTCTTTAAGATACTCTACCAACAGAGAGTTGTTTAAGATACTCTTTAAGATACTCTACCTACAGAGAGTTCTTTAAGATACTCTACCTACAGAGAGTTGTTTAAGATACTCTTTAAGATACTCTACCAACAGAGAGTTGTTTAAGATACTCTTTAAGATACTCTACCAACAGAGAGTTGGTTAAGATACTCTTTAAGATACTCTACCAACAGAGAGTTGTTTAAGATACTCTTTAAGATACTCTACCAACAGAGAGTTGTTTAAGATACTCTTTAAGATACTCTACCAACAGAGAGTTCTTTAAGATACTCTACCTACAGAGAGTTCTTTAAGATACTCTACCTACAGAGAGTTGTTTAAGATACTCTACCTACAGAGAGTTGTTTAAGATACTCTACCTACAGAGAGTTCTTTAAGATACTCTACCTACAGAGAGTTGTTTAAGATACTCTACCAACAGAGAGTTCTTTAAGATACTCTACCTACAGAGAGTTCTTTAAGATACTCTACCTACAGAGAGTTGTTTAAGATACTCTACCTACAGAGAGTTGTTTAAGATACTCTATAAGATACTCTACCAACAGAGAGTTGTTTAAGATACTCTTTAAGATACTCTATCTACAGAGAGTTGTTTAAGATACTCTACCTACAGAGAGTTGTTTAAGATACTCTACCTACAGAGAGTTGTTTACGATACTCTACCAACAGAGAGTTGTTTAAGATACTCTACCAAAAGAGAGTTGTTTAAGATACTCTTTAAGATACTCTACCAACAGAGAGTTGTTTAAGATACTCTACCAACAGAGAGTTGTTTAAGATACTCTTAAGATACTCTACCAACAGAGAGTTGTTTAAGATACTCTACCAACAGAGAGTTGTTTAAGATACTCTACCAACAGAGAGTTGTTTAAGATACTCTACCAACAGAGAGTTGTTTAAGATACTCTACCAAAAGAGATTTGTTTAAGATACTCTTTAAGATACTCTACCTACAGAGAGTTCTTTAAGATACTCTACCTACAGAGAGTTGTTTAAGATACTCTTTAAGATACTCTACCAACAGAGAGTTGTTTAAGATACTCTACCAACAGAGAGTTGGTTAAGATACTCTACCAACAGAGAGTTGTTTAAGATACTCTTTAAGATACTCTACCAACATAGAGTTGTTTAAGATACTCTACCAACAGAGAGTTGTTTAAGATACTCTACCAACAGAGAGTTGTTTAAAATACTCTACCAACAGAGAGTTGTTTAAGATACACTACCAACAGAGAGTTGCAGTGGTACGGACGGGAGATGACAAGTGCCTGGATTAGGACCTGTGTCACTTCCTGTGTGAGGTAGGGTCGTACTCTCTGGATGTTGTAGAGCATGAACCTGCAGGAGTGAGTCACTGCTTTGATGTTTGCAGAGAACGACAGGGTGTTGTCCAGGGTCACGTCAAGGTTCTTTGCACTCTGGGAGGAGGACACCACAGAGTTGTCAACCGTGATGGAAAGGTCTTGGAGCTGGCAGGCCTTCCCCGGGAGGAAGAGCATCTCCGTTTTGTTGAGGTGGTGGGCCGTCATCCAAGCTGAGATGTCTGCCAAGCATACAGAGACACGTACCGCCACCTTGGTGTCAAAAGGGGGAAGGAGAAAAGTAGTTGAGTGTCATCACAATGATAGGAGAGATCATGTGAGGATATGACAGAGCCGAGTGACTTGGTGTAAAGGGAAAAGAGGAGAAGGCCTAGAACCGAGCCCCGGGGGACACTAGTAGTGAGAGCACGTGTTGCAGACACATCATCTCCACGCCACATGGTAGGAGCGACCTGCCAGGCAGGATGCAATCTAGGAGTGTTTAGAGCCTGAGACGCCCAGCCCTGAGAGGGTGGAGAGGAGGATCTGATGGTTCACGGTGTTGAAGGCAGCAGATAGATCTAGGAGGATAAGAACAGAGGAGAGAGAGTCAGCTTTGGCAGCCGCGGAGAGCCGCCTTGAAGCATGAGAGAGATAACGAGAGGGTTTGTCAGAGACAGCACGTTCAAGTGTTTTTGGAAAGAAAATAAAGAATGGACACTGGTCCGTCGAGAGGGGAGAAAGAGGTCAAGGCGTAGGGTCGTTCTGTGTGAGTGGGATCAGTAGACTAGTAGGCAGAGTGAACGAGGAGGAAATGTCGTCAACCTTTTTCATGGTTGACAAAGTCGTCTGCGGAGAGTGTAGAGGGAGGAGGTGGAGAGGGAGAGTGGAGAGTGGAGAGGGAGGAGGTGGAGAGGGAGAGTGGAGAGTGGAGAGGGAGGAGGTGGAGAGGGAGAGTGGAGAGTGGAGAGGGAGGAGGTGGAGAGGGAGAGTGGAGAGTGGAGAGGGAGGAGGTGGAGAGGGAGAGTGGAGAGGGAGGAGGTGGAGAGGGAGAGTGGAGAGTGGAGAGGGAGGAGGTGGAGAGGGAGAGTGGAGAGTGGAGAGGGAGGAGGTGGAGAGGGAGAGTGGAGAGTGGAGAGGGAGGAGGTGGAGAGGGAGAGTGGAGAGGGAGGAGGTGGATAGGGAGAGTGGAGAGTGGAGAGGGAGGAGGTGGAGAGGGAGAGTGGAGAGGGAGGAGGTGGAGAGGGAGAGTGGAGAGGGAGGAGGTGGAGAGGGAGAGTGGAGAGTGGAGAGTGGAGGTGGAGGATTAAGGATGGAGGAGGAAGTAGAGAAGAGTTTCTCAGGGTTTACATTTTGAGTGATAGAAAGCGGCTCTAGCAGCGAATACAGAGACAGGAAGGAATGGAAGGATGATAGGTCCTCTGGAAGTTGAGCTTTTCTCCATTCCCGCTCACCTGCCCGCAGCCCTGTTCTCTAAGCTCGCAGTGAGTTGCTCAACCATGGTGCGGGAGTCGAAGGTTGAGCCGGCGGGGAGGAAATGGGACAATGAGAGTCAAAGGATGCGGAAAGGGAGGAGAGAAAGGTAGAAGAGGCAGAGTCAGGTGACAGGGGGAGAAGGATTTAGCAGAAGAGATACAGGATTGAAGAGAGTAGTGGGAGAGAGAGAGAGAGAGAGAGAGAGAGAGAGAGAGCGAAGATTGCGGCGGCGCATGACCATCTGGGTAGGGGCTGAGTGGGTAGGAGGAGAGATGGGTAGGGGCTGAGTGGGTAGGAGGAGAGATGGGTAGAAGCTGAGTGGGTAGGAGGAGAGATGGGTAGGGACTGAGTGGGTAGGATCTGAGTGGGTAGGGGGAGAGATGGGTAGGGGCTGAGTGGGTAGGAGGAGAGATGGGTAGGGGCTGAGTGGGTAGGATCTGAGTGGGTAGGGGTAGAGATGGGTAGGGGCTGAGTGGGTAGGAGGAGAGATGGGTAGGGGCTGAGTGGGTAGGATCTGAGTGGGTAGGGGCTGAGGGAGTTGGAGGAGAGATGGGTAGAAGCTGAGTGGGTAGGAGGAGAGATGGGTAGAAGCTGAGTGGGTAGGAGGAGAGATGGGTAGGGGCTGAGTGGGTAGGAGGAGAGATGGGTAGGGGCTGAGTGGGTAGGGGGAGAGATGGGTAGGAGGAGAGATGGGTAGAAGCTGAGTGGGTAGGAGGAGAGATGGGTAGAAGCTGAGTGGGTTGGAGGAGAGATGGGTAGAAGCTGAGTGGGTTGGAGGAGAGATGGGTAGGGGCTGAGTGGGTTGGAGGAGAGATGGGTAGGGGCTGAGTGGGTTGGAGGAGAGATGGGTAGAAGCTGAGTGGGTTGGAGGAGAGATGGGTAGAAGCTGAGTGGGTTGGAGGAGAGATGGGTAGGGGATGAGTGGGTTGGAGGAGAGATGGGTAGAAGCTGAGTGGGTAGGATCTGAGTGGGTAGGGGGAGAGATGGGTAGGAGCTGAGTGGGTTGGAGGGGAGATGGGTAGGGGCTGAGGGAGTTGGAGGAGAGATGGGTAGAAGCTGAGTGGGTAGGAGGAGAGATGGGTAGAAGCTGAGTGGGTAGGAGGAGAGATGGGTAGGGACTGAGTGGGTAGGATCTGAGTGGGTAGGGGGAGAGATGGGTAGGGGCTGAGTGGGTAGGAGGAGAGATGGGTAGGGGCTGAGTGGGTAGGATCTGAGTGGGTAGGGGTAGAGATGGGTAGGGGCTGAGTGGGTAGGAGGAGAGATGGGTAGGGGCTGAGTGGGTAGGATCTGAGTGGGTAGGGGCTGAGGGAGTTGGAGGAGAGATGGGTAGAAGCTGAGTGGGTAGGAGGAGAGATGGGTAGAAGCTGAGTGGGTAGGAGGAGAGATGGGTAGGGGCTGAGTGGGTAGGAGGAGAGATGGGTAGGGGCTGAGTGGGTAGGGGGAGAGATGGGTAGGAGGAGAGATGGGTAGAAGCTGAGTGGGTAGGAGGAGAGATGGGTAGAAGCTGGGTGGGTTGGAGGAGAGATGGGTAGAAGCTGAGTGGGTTGGAGGAGAGATGGGTAGGGGCTGAGTGGGTTGGAGGAGAGATGGGTAGGGGCTGAGTGGGTTGGAGGAGAGATGGGTAGAAGCTGAGTGGGTTGGAGGAGAGATGGGTAGAAGCTGAGTGGGTAGGAGGAGAGATGGGTAGGGACTGAGTGGGTAGGATCTGAGTGGGTAGGGGGAGAGATGGGTAGGGGCTGAGTGGGTAGGAGGAGAGATGGGTAGGGGCTGAGTGGGTAGGATCTGAGTGGGTAGGGGTAGAGATGGGTAGGGGCTGAGTGGGTAGGAGGAGAGATGGGTAGGGGCTGAGTGGGTAGGATCTGAGTGGGTAGGGGCTGAGGGAGTTGGAGGAGAGATGGGTAGAAGCTGAGTGGGTAGGAGGAGAGATGGGTAGAAGCTGAGTGGGTAGGAGGAGAGATGGGTAGGGGCTGAGTGGGTAGGAGGAGAGATGGGTAGGGGCTGAGTGGGTAGGGGGAGAGATGGGTAGGAGGAGAGATGGGTAGAAGCTGAGTGGGTAGGAGGAGAGATGGGTAGAAGCTGAGTGGGTTGGAGGAGAGATGGGTAGAAGCTGAGTGGGTTGGAGGAGAGATGGGTAGGGGCTGAGTGGGTTGGAGGAGAGATGGGTAGGGGCTGAGTGGGTTGGAGGAGAGATGGGTAGAAGCTGAGTGGGTTGGAGGAGAGATGGGTAGAAGCTGAGTGGGTTGGAGGAGAGATGGGTAGGGGCTGAGTGGGTTGGAGGAGAGATGGGTAGAAGCTGAGTGGGTAGGGTCTGAGTGGGTAGGGGGAGAGATGGGTAGGAGCTGAGTGGGTTGGAGGGGAGATGGGTAGGGGCTGAGGGAGTTGGAGGAGAGATGGGTAGAAGCTGAGTGGGTAGGAGGAGAGATGGGTAGAAGCTGAGTGGGTAGGAGGAGAGATGGGTAGGGACTGAGTGGGTAGGATCTGAGTGGGTAGGGGAGAGATGGGTAGGGGCTGAGTGGGTAGGAGGAGAGATGGGTAGGGGCTGAGTGGGTAGGATCTGAGTGGGTAGGGGTAGAGATGGGTAGGGGCTGAGTGGGTAGGAGGAGAGATGGGTAGGGGCTGAGTGGGTAGGATCTGAGTGGGTAGGGGCTGAGGGAGTTGGAGGAGAGATGGGTAGAAGCTGAGTGGGTAGGAGGAGAGATGGGTAGAAGCTGAGTGGGTAGGAGGAGAGATGGGTAGGGGCTGAGTGGGTAGGAGGAGAGATGGGTAGGGGCTGAGTGGGTAGGGGGAGAGATGGGTAGGAGGAGAGATGGGTAGAAGCTGAGTGGGTAGGAGGAGAGATGGGTAGAAGCTGGGTGGGTTGGAGGAGAGATGGGTAGAAGCTGAGTGGGTTGGAGGAGAGATGGGTAGGGGCTGAGTGGGTTGGAGGAGAGATGGGTAGGGGCTGAGTGGGTTGGAGGAGAGATGGGTAGAAGCTGAGTGGGTTGGAGGAGAGATGGGTAGAAGCTGAGTGGGTTGGAGGAGAGATGGGTAGGGGCTGAGTGGGTTGGAGGAGAGATGGGTAGAAGCTGAGTGGGTAGGATCTGAGTGGGTAGGGGGAGAGATGGGTAGGAGCTGAGTGGGTTGGAGGGGAGATGGGTAGGGGCTGAGGGAGTTGGAGGAGAGATGGGTAGAAGCTGAGTGGGTAGGAGGAGAGATGGGTAGAAGCTGAGTGGGTAGGAGGAGAGATGGGTAGGGACTGAGTGGGTAGGATCTGAGTGGGTAGGGGGAGAGATGGGTAGGGGCTGAGTGGGTAGGAGGAGAGATTGGTAGGGGCTGAGTGGGTAGGATCTGAGTGGGTAGGGGTAGAGATGGGTAGGGGCTGAGTGGGTAGGAGGAGAGATGGGTAGGGGCTGAGTGGGTAGGATCTGAGTGGGTAGGGGCTGAGGGAGTTGGAGGAGAGATGGGTAGAAGCTGAGTGGGTAGGAGGAGAGATGGGTAGAAGCTGAGTGGGTAGGAGGAGAGATGGGTAGGGGATGAGTGGGTAGGAGGAGAGATGGGTAGGGGCTGAGTGGGTAGGGGGAGAGATGGGTAGGAGCTGAGTGGGTAGGAGGAGAGATGGGTAGAAGCTGAGTGGGTAGGAGGAGAGATGGGTAGAAGCTGAGTGGGTTGGAGGAGAGATGGGTAGAAGCTGAGTGGGTTGGAGGAGAGATGGGTAGAAGCTGAGTGGGTTGGAGGAGAGATGGGTAGGGGCTGAGTGGGTTGGAGGAGAGATGGGTAGAAGCTGAGTGGGTTGGAGGAGAGATGGGTAGAAGCTGAGTGGGTTGGAGGAGAGATGGGTAGGGGCTGACTGGGTTGGAGGAGAGATGGGTAGAAGCTGAGTGGGTAGGGGGAGAGATGGGTAGGAGCTGAGTGGGTTGGAGGGGAGATGGGTAGGGGCTGAGGGAGTTGGAGGAGAGATGGGTAGAAGCTGAGTGGGTAGGAGGAGAGATGGGTAGGGGCTGAGTGGGTTGGAGGAGAGATGGGTAGGGGCTGAGTGGGTTGGAGGAGAGATGGGTAGGGGCTGAGTGGGTTGGAGGAGAGATGGGTAGGGGATGAGTGGGTAGGAGCTGAGTGGGTAGGAGGAGAGATGGGTAGGAGCTGAGTGGGTTGGAGGGGAGATGGGTAGGGGCTGAGGGAGTTGGAGGAGAGATGGGTAGAAGCTGAGTGGGTAGGAGGAGAGATGGGTAGGGGCTGAGTGGGTTGGAGGAGAGATGGGTAGGGGCTGAGTGGGTTGGAGGGGAGATGGGTAGGAGGAGAGAAGGGTTGGAGGAGAGATGGGTAGGAGCTGAGTGGGTAAGGTTGGAGGAGAGATGGGTAGGAGCTGAGTGGGTTGGAGGAGAGATGGGTAGGGGCTGAGTGGGTTGGAGGAGAGATGGGTAGAAGCTGAGTGGGTTGGAGGAGAGATGGGTAGAAGCTGAGTGGGTTGGAGGAGAGATGGGTAGGGGCTGACTGGGTTGGAGGAGAGATGGGTAGAAGCTGAGTGGGTAGGATCTGAGTGGGTAGGGGGAGAGATGGGTAGGAGCTGAGTGGGTTGGAGGGGAGATGGGTAGGGGCTGAGGGAGTTGGAGGAGAGATGGGTAGAAGCTGAGTGGGTAGGAGGAGAGATGGGTAGGGGCTGAGTGGGTTGGAGGAGAGATGGGTAGGGGCTGAGTGGGTTGGAGGAGAGATGGGTAGGGGCTGAGTGGGTTGGAGGAGAGATGGGTAGGGGCTGAGTGGGTAGGAGCTGAGTGGGTAGGAGGAGAGATGGGTAGGAGCTGAGTGGGTTGGAGGGGAGATGGGTAGGGGCTGAGGGAGTTGGAGGAGAGATGGGTAGAAGCTGAGTGGGTAGGAGGAGAGATGGGTAGGGGATGAGTGGGTTGGAGGAGAGATGGGTAGGGGCTGAGTGGGTTGGAGGGGAGATGGGTAGGAGGAGAGAAGGGTTGGAGGAGAGATGGGTAGGAGCTGAGTGGGTAAGGTTGGAGGAGAGATGGGTAGGAGCTGAGTGGGTTGGAGGAGAGATGGGTAGGGGCTGAGTGGGTTGGAGGAGAGATGGGTAGGGGCTGAGTGGGTAGGAGGAGAGATGGGTAGGGGCTGAGTGGGTAGGAGTAGAGATGGGTAGGGGCTGAGTGGGTAGGAGCTGAGTGGGTAGGGTTGGAGGAGAGATGGGTAGGATCTGAGTGGGTTGGAGGAGAGATGGGTAGGGGCTGAGTGGGTTGGAGGAGAGATGGGTAGGGGCTGAGTGGGTAGGAGGAGAGATGGGTAGGGTTGGAGGAGGGATGGGTAGGGGCTAGAGGTCGACCGACTATGATTTTTCAACGCCGATACCGATACCGATTATTGTAGGACCAAAAAAGCCGATACTGATTAATCGGCCGATTTTTAAAAATGTATTTGTAATAATGACAATTACAACAATACTGAATGAACACTTATTTTAACTTAATATAATACATCAGCTTTGCCACTAGAGATTCTGGGTTTGAGTTCAGGCTCTGTCGCAGATGAACACAACCGGGAGACCCATGGGGCAGAGCACAATTGGCCCAGCGTCGTCCGGGTTAGGGGCGTGTTTGGCCGGCAGGGATGTCCTTGTCCCATTGCGCACTAGCGACTCCTGTGGCGGGCCGGGCGCAGTGCACGCTGACACGGTCACCAGGTGTACGGTGTTTCCTCCAACACATTGGTGCAGCTGGCTTCCAGGTTAACTGGGCATTGTGTCAAGAAGCAGTGCGGCTTGGTTGGGTTGTGTTTCAGAGGACGCACGGGTCCATACGGGAGTTGCAGTGATGAGACAAGACTGTAACTACCAATTGGAAACCACGGAATTGGGGAGAAAAAGGGGTGAACAAACAAGAAAATAATGTGGTGCCCCTGCCGGAACCTACAGTACCAGTCAAAGTTTGGATACGCCTACTCATTCCAGGGTTTTTCTTTATTTGTACTATTTTCTACATTGTAGAACAACAGTGAAGACATCAAAACTATGAAATAACACATATGGAATCATGTAGTAACCAAAAAAGTGTTAAACAAATCAAAATATATTTTATATTTGAGATTCTTCAAAGTAGCCACCCTTGGACTTAATGACAGCTTTGCACACTCTTGGCATTCTCTCAACCGGCTTTATCTGGAATGCTTTTCCAACAGCCTTGAAGGAGTTCCCACATATGCTGAGCACTTGTTGGCTGCTTTTCAAATCAGATTGTATTGGTCACATACACATGGCTAGCAGATGTTATTGTGAGTAGAGGTCGACCGATTATGATTTTTCAACGCCGATACCGATGCCGATTATTGGAGGACCAAAAAAAGCCGATACCGATTAATCGGCCGTTTTTAAAAATGTATTTGTAATAATGACAATTACAACAATACTGAATGAACACTTATTTTAACTTAATATAATACACCAATAAAATCAATTTAGCCTCAAATAAATAATGAAACATGTTCAATTTGGTTTAAATAATGCAAAAACAAAGTCTTGGAGAAGAAAGTAAAAGTGCAATATGTGCCATGTAAGAAAGCTAACGTTTAAGTTCCTTGCTCAGAACATGAGAACATATGAAAGCTGGTGGTTCCTTTTAACATGAGTCTTCAATATTCCCAGGTAAAAAGTTTTAGGTTGTAGTTATTATAGGAATTATAGGACTATTTCTCTCTATACGATTTGTATTTCATATACCTTTGACTATTGGATGTTCTTATAGGCACTTTAGTATTGCCAGTGTAACAGTATAGCTTCCATCCCTCTCCTCGCCGCTACCTGGGCTCGAACCAGGAACACATCGACAACAGCCACCCTCGAAGCAGCGTTACCCATGCAGAGCAAGGGGAACAACCACTCCAAGTCTCAGAGCGAGTGACGTTTGAAACGCTATTAGCGCGCACCCCGCTAACTAGCTAGCCATTTCACATCGGTTACACCAGCCTAATCTCGGGAGTTGATAGGCTTGAATTCATAAACAGCAGAGCTGCTGGCAAAACGCACGAAAGTGCTGTTTGAATGAATGCTTATGATTATGCTGGTGCCTACCACCGCTCAATCAGACTGCTCTATCAAATCATAGACTTAATTAGAACATAATAACACACAGAAATACGAGCCTTAGGTCATTAATATGGTCGAATCCGGAAACTATAATCTCGAAAACAAAACATTTATTCTTTCAGTGAAACACGGAACCATTCCGTATTTTATCTAACGGGTGGCATCCTTTAGTCTAAATATTCCTGTTACATTGCACAACCTTCAATGTTATGTCATAATTACGTACAATTCTGGCAAATTAGTTCGCAATGAGCCAGGCGGCCCAAACTGTTGCATATACACTGACTCTGCGTGCAATGAACGCAAGAGAAGTGACCCAATTTCACATGGTTAATATTGCCTGCTAACCTAGATTTCTTTTAGCTAAATATGCAGGTTTAAAAATACATACTTCTGTGTATTTATTTTAAGACAGGCATTGATGTTTATGGTTAGGTACACGTTGGAACAACGACAGTCCTTTTTCGCGAATGCGCACTGCATCGATTATATGCAACGCAGGACACGCTAGATAAACTAGTAATATCATCAACCATGTGTAGTTATAACAAGTGATTATGATTGATTGATTGTTTTTTATAAGATAAGTTTAATGCTAGCTAGCAACTTACCTTGGCTTCTTACTGCATTCGCGTAACAGGCGGGCTCCTCGTGAGGCAGGTGGTTAGAGCGTTGGACTAGTTAACCGTAAGGTTGCAAGATTGAATCCCTGAGCTGACAAGGTAAAAATCTGTCGTTCTGCCCCTGAACAAGGCAGTTAACCCACCGTTCCTAGGCCGTCATTGAAAATAAGAATGTGTTCTTAACTGACTTGCCTAGTTAAATAAAGGTGTACAAAATAAAATATCGGCAAAATCGGCGTCCAAAATTACCGATTTCCGATTGTTATGAAAACTTGAAATCGGCCCTAATTAATCGGCCATTCCGATTAATCGGTCGACCTCTAGTAGGGGCTGAGTGGGTAGGAGGAGAGATGGGTAGGGGCTGAGTGGGTTGGAGGAGAGATGGGTAGGGGGTGAGTGGGTGAGTGGGTAAGGTTGGAGGAGAGATGGGTAGGGGCTGAGGGGGTAAGGTTGGAGGAGAGATGGGTAAGGGCTGAGTGGGTAGGAGGAGAAATGGTAGGGGCTGCGTGGGTAGGAGGAGAGATGGGTAGGGTAGGAGGAGAGATGGATAGGGGCTGCGTGGGTAGGAGGAGAGATGGGTAGGGTAGGAGGAGAGATGGATAGGGGCTAGAGGTCGACCGACTATGATTTTTCAACGCCGATACCGATACCGATTATTGTAGGACCAAAAAAGCCGATACTGATTAATCGGCCGATTTTTAAAAATGTATTTGTAATAATGACAATTACAACAATACTGAATGAACACTTATTTTAACTTAATATAATACATCAGCTTTGCCACTAGAGATTCTGGGTTTGAGTTCAGGCTCTGTCGCAGATGAACACAACCGGGAGACCCATGGGGCAGAGCACAATTGGCCCAGCGTCGTCCGGGTTAGGGGCGTGTTTGGCCGGCAGGGATGTCCTTGTCCCATTGCGCACTAGCGACTCCTGTGGCGGGCCGGGCGCAGTGCACGCTGACACGGTCACCAGGTGTACGGTGTTTCCTCCAACACATTGGTGCAGCTGGCTTCCAGGTTAACTGGGCATTGTGTCAAGAAGCAGTGCGGCTTGGTTGGGTTGTGTTTCAGAGGACGCACGGGTCCATACGGGAGTTGCAGTGATGAGACAAGACTGTAACTACCAATTGGAAACCACGGAATTGGGGAGAAAAAGGGGTGAACAAACAAGAAAATAATGTGGTGCCCCTGCCGGAACCTACAGTACCAGTCAAAGTTTGGATACGCCTACTCATTCCAGGGTTTTTCTTTATTTGTACTATTTTCTACATTGTAGAACAACAGTGAAGACATCAAAACTATGAAATAACACATATGGAATCATGTAGTAACCAAAAAAGTGTTAAACAAATCAAAATATATTTTATATTTGAGATTCTTCAAAGTAGCCACCCTTGGACTTAATGACAGCTTTGCACACTCTTGGCATTCTCTCAACCGGCTTTATCTGGAATGCTTTTCCAACAGCCTTGAAGGAGTTCCCACATATGCTGAGCACTTGTTGGCTGCTTTTCAAATCAGATTGTATTGGTCACATACACATGGCTAGCAGATGTTATTGTGAGTAGAGGTCGACCGATTATGATTTTTCAACGCCGATACCGATGCCGATTATTGGAGGACCAAAAAAAGCCGATACCGATTAATCGGCCGTTTTTAAAAATGTATTTGTAATAATGACAATTACAACAATACTGAATGAACACTTATTTTAACTTAATATAATACACCAATAAAATCAATTTAGCCTCAAATAAATAATGAAACATGTTCAATTTGGTTTAAATAATGCAAAAACAAAGTCTTGGAGAAGAAAGTAAAAGTGCAATATGTGCCATGTAAGAAAGCTAACGTTTAAGTTCCTTGCTCAGAACATGAGAACATATGAAAGCTGGTGGTTCCTTTTAACATGAGTCTTCAATATTCCCAGGTAAAAAGTTTTAGGTTGTAGTTATTATAGGAATTATAGGACTATTTCTCTCTATACGATTTGTATTTCATATACCTTTGACTATTGGATGTTCTTATAGGCACTTTAGTATTGCCAGTGTAACAGTATAGCTTCCATCCCTCTCCTCGCCGCTACCTGGGCTCGAACCAGGAACACATCGACAACAGCCACCCTCGAAGCAGCGTTACCCATGCAGAGCAAGGGGAACAACCACTCCAAGTCTCAGAGCGAGTGACGTTTGAAACGCTATTAGCGCGCACCCCGCTAACTAGCTAGCCATTTCACATCGGTTACACCAGCCTAATCTCGGGAGTTGATAGGCTTGAATTCATAAACAGCAGAGCTGCTGGCAAAACGCACGAAAGTGCTGTTTGAATGAATGCTTATGATTATGCTGGTGCCTACCACCGCTCAATCAGACTGCTCTATCAAATCATAGACTTAATTAGAACATAATAACACACAGAAATACGAGCCTTAGGTCATTAATATGGTCGAATCCGGAAACTATAATCTCGAAAACAAAACATTTATTCTTTCAGTGAAACACGGAACCATTCCGTATTTTATCTAACGGGTGGCATCCTTTAGTCTAAATATTCCTGTTACATTGCACAACCTTCAATGTTATGTCATAATTACGTACAATTCTGGCAAATTAGTTCGCAATGAGCCAGGCGGCCCAAACTGTTGCATATACACTGACTCTGCGTGCAATGAACGCAAGAGAAGTGACCCAATTTCACATGGTTAATATTGCCTGCTAACCTAGATTTCTTTTAGCTAAATATGCAGGTTTAAAAATACATACTTCTGTGTATTTATTTTAAGACAGGCATTGATGTTTATGGTTAGGTACACGTTGGAACAACGACAGTCCTTTTTCGCGAATGCGCACTGCATCGATTATATGCAACGCAGGACACGCTAGATAAACTAGTAATATCATCAACCATGTGTAGTTATAACAAGTGATTATGATTGATTGATTGTTTTTTATAAGATAAGTTTAATGCTAGCTAGCAACTTACCTTGGCTTCTTACTGCATTCGCGTAACAGGCGGGCTCCTCGTGAGGCAGGTGGTTAGAGCGTTGGACTAGTTAACCGTAAGGTTGCAAGATTGAATCCCTGAGCTGACAAGGTAAAAATCTGTCGTTCTGCCCCTGAACAAGGCAGTTAACCCACCGTTCCTAGGCCGTCATTGAAAATAAGAATGTGTTCTTAACTGACTTGCCTAGTTAAATAAAGGTGTACAAAATAAAATATCGGCAAAATCGGCGTCCAAAATTACCGATTTCCGATTGTTATGAAAACTTGAAATCGGCCCTAATTAATCGGCCATTCCGATTAATCGGTCGACCTCTAGTAGGGGCTGAGTGGGTAGGAGGAGAGATGGGTAGGGGCTGAGTGGGTTGGAGGAGAGATGGGTAGGGGGTGAGTGGGTGAGTGGGTAAGGTTGGAGGAGAGATGGGTAGGGGCTGAGGGGGTAAGGTTGGAGGAGAGATGGGTAAGGGCTGAGTGGGTAGGAGGAGAAATGG
This sequence comes from Salvelinus alpinus, assembly GCF_045679555.1. Taxonomy (NCBI): domain Eukaryota; kingdom Metazoa; phylum Chordata; class Actinopteri; order Salmoniformes; family Salmonidae; genus Salvelinus; species Salvelinus alpinus. Next base: position 46,154,771 of record NC_092101.1, on the reverse strand, counting down.
TAGGGGCTGCGTGGGTAGGAGGAGAGATGGGTAGGGTAGGAGGAGAGATGGATAGGGGCTGCGTGGGTAGGAGGAGAGATGGGTAGGGTAGGAGGAGAGATGGATAGGGGCTGCGTGGGTAGGAGGAGAGATGGGTAGGGGCTGCGTGGGTAGGGTAGGAGGAGAGATGGGTAGGGTAGGAGGAGAGATGGGTAGGGTAGGAGGAGAGATGGTAGGGGCTGCGTGGGTAGGAGGAGAGATGGGTAAGGGCTGAGTGGGTAGGAGGAGAAATGGTAGGGGCTGCGTGGGTAGGAGGAGAGATGGGTAGGGTAGGAGGAGAGATGGATAGGGGCTGCGTGGGTAGGAGGAGAGATGGGTAGGGTAGGAGGAGAGATGGATAGGGGCTGCGTGGGTAGGGTAGGAGGAGAGATGGGTAGGGTAGGAGGAGAGATGGGTAGGGTAGGAGGAGAGATGGATAGGGGCTGCGTGGGTAGGGTAGGAGGAGAGATGGGAGAGAAAAGGAAACAAAATAGTGATCAGAACAGAGAACAGAGACCTGGAGGGCGGCTGCAGTGAGATTAGTAGGAGAACAGAGACCTGGAGGGGGGTTACAGTGAGATTAGTAGGAGAACAGAGACCCGGAGGAGGGTTACAGTGAGATTAGTAGGAGAACAGAGACCTGGAGGGCGGCTGCAGTGAGATTAGTAGGAGAACAGAGACCTGGAGGGCGGCTGCAGTGAGATTAGTAGGAGAACAGCCTCTAGTAAAGATGAGGTCAAGCATATTGCCTGCCTTGTGAGAGGGAGGGGACTGGGAAAGGGTGAGGACAAACGAGGCAAGGAGGGGAAAGTAAGAGGTGGAAAGAAATGAATTGACAAGTGACAGTGACCACATGTAATTCAAATGAGGATATATACAGGTGACAGAAGGGGAAGAGAAAATCTCCATTTATGAGTAATTGTCTGCCTCGTGCCACCACCGTAACGACCAGATGCTCTCGGACTATGAGAGAACATATGATGAAGAGAGAGCAGCTGGATTAGCAGTGTTCTCTCGGGTGATCCGTGTCTCCGTCAGGGACAAACATTGTAGGGACTAAAGGGCAATATACTGGAGTCTGAGATAAACTCAGCCTTACTGACCGCAGGCCACAGTTTCCAAACACTGCCAGAGACTAGGAATTCCACATGGGCTGTGCGCGCAGGGTAAACTAAATTAGAAGGGTTACAGCCACGGGGTGGGGAGCGTCTGTAAAATCATAACAGGCAGAGGAGAGAACTAGGATACTTGACAAGCTACAATATGAGATCGCCAGTAGATAACAGAGGAAGGTAACCATAACAACCATAAAATACCATGTTAATGATATCTAAGTGAGAGTGACTAACACAATCAATGGGGCCCCCCTGGAAGTCAGGGCCCCTGAGCTCATGCCTTGCGTGCCCCTTTGCTATTCGGCCCTGATTACTACAAGTTTAGATAGCTGGCTAGACTAATTAACCAATACAAAAAACAATACAAAAACATGGCTAGTTGAGTGACTGTCAGTGGTTAACATAACAAGAGAGAAACTGCTGATTCACAACCAAAATAAATAAAAATTGCACCTTGCCTATTCTAATATTCTAACTCTCAATTTAGGAAAAAAACTGACTTACCCCCCCCAGGGTAACTATCCTGGAAACATAGCTTACAGTTAATGAAAGAGAGTGGCTCTTCACTTGGCCAGAGATGGTCTTTGACTTAGTCCACGATAACGTAACTAAAGATATTGTAAACTGTGGAGTGTAGCTGTATTTGTGTTAATATGGCGGGACTGACTTCACTGTAGTCTAATAGTAATAATATTAACCCTGCAGCGATTTTCTCTGTCAGCATTAGTATATAGTCTGTATATTACTATGGACTGTATTTACCAGTTGGTTCATGGGGGAGAAGAAGATTGGATCTGGGGAGTCAGTGGGTTTTAGTTTCGTCAGGATTAACTTGATATCACATAACTGCCTTCTCGCGTGTCAGTGTCTGTCAGCACCCCCCCACCACCCCCCCCCACCACCCCCCCACCACACACAGTGTATTGAGTCCTGATGCTTGATTCTCCCTCCCCGTTTCAGCCGGGCGGGACGGCGAGGATTGGATGATTGGATGATTGGATGTTTCTTCTCCATGTCTTCCTAATCCATTTCTGTTTAGTCTAAAGTAGCTTTGATCCGTTCAGCCACTGTCCTTTGTGACTTCACCCCTCACAGTCCCTGCCCTCGTCCTCCACATGAATTATACGTCCATCATAGGACATAGTCATCTTCGCCCTATGGGCCCTCGCTGAACGAGTACACTACATAGAGAATAGGGTTTAATTTGGGACGCATACTGAGTTGCAGCAATTACTGACTGTGTCTGTCTGCAGACTGCTAGAGCAGCTGCTTATAAGGAACAGTTCCGTTAGGGAAATTAGGGCATGGATTTCACAGTGGATACTCATTCAACCACAACATCAAAGGGGTTTGTTTTGGTTGGTTGGGAGGGAGGGAGGGAGTTTCCCTAATCTGATAGAAAAGGTATTGGTTGTTAAGAGTCTTACTCTTCTAAACGTGGACTTGGTCTGTGCTTATTTATTATTATTTAAATGTAACCTTTATTTAACTAGGCAAGTCAGTTAAGAACAATTCTTATTTTCAATGACGGCCTACCAGGGAACTGCCTTGTTCAGGGGCAGAACGACAGATTTTTACACCTTGTCAGCTCGGGGGATTTGATCTAGCAACCTTTTGGTTACTGGCCCAACGCTCTAACCACTAGGCCACGCTGCCGCCTAGTAACAAGTATATTTCCCAATTATCATTGGTTTAACTCTATCTCTCTCTGTAGATCAAGTGAATAACTGATCTTAGCGTTACCCGGGTAACATCTCAACCCAAAGAGAAAGCTCTTGGAAAACAAACTCTGAGACTGTGGAGCACATTGAGAAACACCCGTTCTTGTCTGAAACAATCAGATCACGAGAAACTGTTTTCACTCTGCCGACTCAAACATCCTCAGAAAGTGGCACCAGATCTATTCTGGGATCTTGGTGAGATAGGAGGTTCGAGGGATCCATTTTGGGAAAACTTAGTTTCATTCTTTAGAGCTCAGCATTAATAAAGGCACTTCACCTTGTGCAATAATGCATGAGTGAAATGTTTTAAGCAGGGATGTGCACTCTGACTCAGCACACATCATCCACACAGCCTTGGCACTGGCAGGGATTCCACTTTCTCTGTGTATCTCTCTTTACCCCTCAGTGAGAAGTCCCCCACTCTGCTTTAAGCAGATTTAGACAGGTACAATGGCACACAGCTTGGTTTAAATACATATATCCTCTGTGACAGCACTGAAGAGCAAAGCAAATTATTCAAAAGCATCAAACTTGCCACACTTGTAGAAGCAAGAAGCTACAATTTTTACAGCAGACATTCTAATATATTCTATCTGAACCTATTATATTCTATTCTATCTGATCCTATTATATTCTATCTGAACCTATTCTATTCTATCTGAACCTATTATATTCTATCTGAACCTATTCTATTCTATTCTATCTGATCCTATTATATTCTATCTGATCCTATTATATTATTTTCTCTCATAGCACCATAGGGATATAATACGGGACAGTATAGCACCATAGAGATATAACATGGTACAGTATAGCACCATAGAGATATGATACGGTACAGTATAGCACTATAGAGATATGATACGGTACAGTATAGCACCATAGAGATATTATACGGTACAGTATAGCACCATAGAGATATGATACGGTACAGTATAGCACTATAGAGATATGATACGGTACAGTATAGCACCATAGAGATATGATACGGTACAGTATAGCACTATAGAGATATGATACGGTACAGTATAGCACCATAGAGATATGATACGGTACAGTATAGCACCATAGAGATATGATACGAGACAGCATAGCACCATAGAGATATGATACGGTACAGTATAGCACCATAGAGATATAATACGGTACAGTATAGCACCATAGAGATATGATACGGTACAGTACAGCACCATAGAGATATGATACGGTACAGTATAGCACCATAGAGATATAATACAGTACAGTATAGCACCATAGAGATATAATACGGTACAGTATAGCACCATAGAGATATAATACAGTACAGTATAGCACCATAGAGATATGATACGGTACAGTATAGCACCATAGAGATATGATACGGTACAGTATAGCACCATAGAGATATAATACGGTACAGTATAGCACCATAGAGATATAATACAGTACAGTATAGCACCATAGAGATATAATACGGTACAGTATAGCACCATAGAGATATAATACAGTACAGTATAGCACCATAGAGATATGATACGGTACAGTATAGCACCATAGAGATAGAATACGGGACAGTATAGCACCATAGAGATATAACATGGTACAGTATAGCACCATAGAGATATAATACGGTACATTATAGCACTATAGAGATATGATACGGTACAGTATAGCACCATAGAGATATAATACGGTACAGTATAGCACCATAGGGATATGATATGGTACAGTATAGCACCATAGAGATATAATACGGTACAGTATAGCACCATAGAGATAGAATACGGTACAGTATAGCACCATAGGGATATGATACGGTACAGCATAGCACTATAGAGATATGATACGGTACAGTATAGCACCATAGAGATAGAATACGGTACAGTATAGCACCATAGAGATAGAATACGGTACAGTATAGCACCATAGAGATAGAATACGGTACAGTATAGCACCATAGAGATATAATACGGTACAGTATAGCACCATGGAGATATGATACGGTACAGCATAGCACCATAGAGATATGATACGGTACAGTATAGCACTATAGAGATATGATACGATACAGTATACTACCATAGAGATATGATACGGTACAGTATAGCACCATAGAGATATAATACGGTACAGTATAGCACCATAGAGATATGATACTGTACAGTATAGCACCATAGAGATATGATACGGTACAGTATAGCACCATGGAGATATGATACGGTACAGTATAGCACCATAGGGATATGATACGGTACAGTATAGCACTATAGAGATAGAATACGGTACAGTATAGCACCATAGAGATATGATACGGTACAGTATAGCACTATAGAGATAGAATACGGTACAGTATAGCACCATAGAGATAGAATACGGTACAGTATAGCACTATAGAGATATGATACGGTACAGTATAGCACCATAGAGATATGATACGGTACAGTATAGCACTATAGAGATAGAATACGGTACAGTATAGCACTATAGAGATAGAATACGGTACAGTATAGCACCATAGAGATATGATACGGTACAGTATAGCACCATAGAGATATGATACGGTACAGTATAGCACCATAGAGATATGATACGGTACAGTATAGCACCATAGAGATATGATACGGGACAGTATAGCACCATAGAGATAGAATACGGTACAGTATAGCACTATAGAGATATGATACGGTACAGTATAGCACCATAGAGATATGATATGGTACAGCATAGCACCATAGAGATATGATATGGTACAGTATAGCACCATAGAGATATGATACGGTACAGTATAGCACCATAGAGATATGATACGGTACAGTATAGCACTATAGAGATAGAATACGGTACAGTATAGCACTATAGAGATAGAATACGGTACAGTATAGCACCATAGAGATATGATACGGTACAGTATAGCACCATAGAGATATGATACGGTACAGTATAGCACCATAGAGATATGATACGGTACAGTATAGCACCATAGAGATATGATACGGGACAGTATAGCACCATAGAGATAGAATACGGTACAGTATAGCACTATAGAGATATGATACGGTACAGTATAGCACCATAGAGATATGATATGGTACAGCATAGCACCATAGAGATATGATATGGTACAGTATAGCACCATAGAGATATGATACGGTACAGTATAGCACCATAGAGATATGATACGGTACAGTATAGCACCATAGAGATATAATACGGTACAGTATAGCACCATAGAGATATAATACGGTACAGTATAGCATCATAGAGATATGATACGGTACAGTATAGCACCATAGAGATAGAATACGGTACAGTATAGCACCATAGGGATATGATACGGTACAGTATAGCACCATAGGGATATGATACGGTACAGTATAGCACCATAGAGATATGATACGGTACAGTATAGCACCATAGGGATATGATACGGTACAGTATAGCACCATAGGGATATGATACGGTACAGTATAGCACCATAGAGATATGATACGGTACAGTATAGCACCATAGAGATATGATACGGTACAGTATAGCACCATAGAGATATAATACGGTACAGTATAGCACCATAGAGATATAATACGGTACAGTATAGCATCATAGAGATATGATACGGTACAGTATAGCACCATAGAGATAGAATACGGTACAGTATAGCACCATAGGGATATGATACGGTACAGTATAGCACCATAGGGATATGATACGGTACAGTATAGCACCATAGAGATATGATACGGTACAGTATAGCACCATAGGGATATGATACGGTACAGTATAGCACCATAGGGATATGATACGGTACAGTATAGCACCATAGAGATAGAATACGGTACAGTATAGCACCGTAGAGATATGATACGGTACAGTATAGCACCATAGGGATATGATACTGTACAGTATAGCACCATAGGGATATGATACGGTACAGTTATATTAAGTGGCACTAGCCACTTTAAACAATGCCACTTAATATAATGTTTACATACCCTACATTACCCATCTCATATGTATATACTGTACTCTATATCATCTACTGCATCTTGCCATCTTTATGTAATACATGTACCACTAGCCACTTTAAACTATGCCACTTTATGTTTACATACCCTACAGTACTCATCTCATATGTATATACCGTACTCTATACCATCTACTGCATCTTGCCATGCCGTTCTGTACCACCACTCATTCATATATCTTTATGTACATATTCTTTATCCCTTTACACTTGTGTGTGTGTATAAGGTAGTAGTTGTGGAATTGTTAGGTTAGATTACTCGTTGGTTATTACTGCATTGTCGGAACTAGAAGCACAAGCATTTCGCTACACTCGCATTAACATCTGCTAACCATGTGTATGTGACTAATAAAATTTGATTTGATTTGATTTGATTTGAGTATAGCACCATAGAGATATGATACGGTACAGTATAGCACCATAGGGATATGATACGGTACAGTATAGCACCATAGAGATATGATACAGTACAGTATAGCACCATAGGGATATGATACGGTACAGTATAGCACCATAGAGATAGAATACGGTACAGTATAGCACCATAGAGATATGATACAGTACATTATAGCACCATAGAGATAGAATACGGTACAGTATAGCACCATAGAGATATGATACAGTACAGTATAGCACCATAGAGATAGAATACGGTACAGTATAGCACCATAGAGATATGATACAGTACAGTATAGCACCATAGAGATAGAATACGGTACAGTATAGCACCATAGAGATATGATACAGTACAGTATAGCACCATAGGGATATGATACGGTACAGTATAGCACCATAGAGATAGAATACGGTACAGTATAGCACCATAGAGATATGATACAGTACATTATAGCACCATAGAGATAGAATACGGTACAGTATAGCACCATAGAGATATGATACAGTACAGTATAGCACCATAGGGATATGATACGGTACAGTATAGCACCATAGAGATATGATACAGTACAGTATAGCACCATAGGGATATGATACGGTATAGTATAGCACCATAGAGATATGATACAGTACAGTATAGCACCATAGAGATATGATACAGTACAGTATAGCACCATAGAGATATGATACGGTACAGTATAGCACCATAGAGATATGATACGGTACAGTATAGCACCATAGAGATATGATACGGTACAGTATAGCACCATAGAGATATGATACAGTACAGTATAGCACCATAGAGATATGATACGGTACAGTATAGCACCATAGAGATATGATACGGTACAGTATAGCACCATAGAGATATGATACGGTACAGTATAGCACCATAGAGATAGAATACGGTACAGTATAGCACTATAGAGATAGAATACGGTACAGTATAGCACCATAGAGATAGAATACGGTACAGTATAGCACCATAGAGATATAATACGGTACAGTATAGCACCATAGAGATATGATACGGTACAGTATAGCACCATAGAGATATGATACGGTACAGTATAGCACCATAGTATAGAATGTTCCCTTCCTGCTTACCGGCGTTTCTTGTCGTCTCAGAGCAGAGCCTGTATTAGGTAGAGACATCTTCCTCCTCGCGTCCTCCATCCTCTTCCAGGATACTGCTGAGCTGCACAGGATCAGTATTAGTACAGTGAGAAACGGCTAAGTGTGGGGTGACCTTGATGCCAGTAATCAGATAGTTGTCTGAACTTTAACCTTAATATATGACCAACGCTGCTCTGGCCTGACTGATGCTGCTCTGGCCTGACTGACACTGCTCTGGCCTGACTGATGCTGCTCTGGCCTGACTGACACTGCTCTGGCCTGACTGATGCTGAGTCTGGCCTGACTGGTGCTGAGTCTGGCCTGACTGGTGCTGAGTCTGGCCTGGCTGGTGCTGAGTCTGGCCTGACTGGTGCTGAGTCTGGCCTGACTGGTGCTGAGTCTGGCCTGACTGATGCTGAGTCTGGACTGACTGTTGCTGAGTCTGGCCTGATTGACGCTGAGTCTGGACTGACTGGTGCTGAGTCTGGCCTGACTGATGCTAAGTCTGGCCTGACTGGTGCTGAGTCTGGCCTGACTGATGCTGAGTCTGGCCTGACTGATGCTGAGTCTGGCCTGACTGATGCTGAGTCTGGACTGACTGTTGCTGAGTCTGGCCTGATTGACGCTGAGTCTGGACTGACTGGTGCTGAGTCTGGCCTGACTGATGCTAAGTCTGGCCTGACTGGTGCTGAGTCTGGCCTGACTGATGCTGAGTCTGGCCTGACTGATGCTGAGTCTTCCATAACCGCATGGCACGCTGCAGGGACGTCTGACTGGGATTTCATTTCACCTCCTAATAGGTCTATCATGCTTCCAGTCAACTTTGATATGCATCACTCTATTTGTTGTTCAGGAAAGGGAGCAGAATTACAATTTTTGTTATTTTGTATCATGCCAAAATGCCAAAATGAGATAGCCTCTGTCTATATGAACAAACTAACTAACATGGATGGTCCTGTAGCCTTGAGTGTTCATATCAGACATGACAGTGACCAAATGGTCTCACAGAGGAAATTGAGAATATTGATGAAGACGGTCTGGATTAAAGACAGCAGTAGCTGTGCGGTCTAAGGGCCATATAAGGGATGATGAGAGTATCTGTGAGCAAGCTGGTGGGGCCCTCCATCAGCATCAGGCCTACCAAACCCATTCTGTCTCAGGTTGCTGTCTTGTGTTACTAAATGTTCTTCCAGAGATGAGCAATGCAAGTGGTGCTAGTCATACATTGATGTTGTCTGTCTGAGGGTCTCGTCAGCCTGCCACAACACCAACCCTACTTCGAGCTTACTCACTAAGCCTACTTCGAGCTTACTCACTAAGCCTACTTCGCTTGAGAAATTAGAAAAAAACGTGCTGTTTGTCCATTTTGAGGCGCCGTAGCCAGTATACGCTTCCTCAAAATAGTCAGAATTAATCTAAGATGACTCAAATCTGTCATTAATTTTGACGTTTTTGCAGAGGAGATCTTAGTCAAGTAATTTTACAACTAACTAAGATCTTTGGTGCAGTATTTCTCAATGAAAAAATTTGCATGAAAACGAGTTGTTGAATGACCACAAAGACTTTATTGAAGAATCCCTACTGTTGACCAATCGCCGACTGTTTTTAACCTCAGTCATGCCATGGGGAATAAGACCGGATCGGTTCTTCTCTACTCTCTACTCTACCCTCTACTCTACCCTCTACTCTACCCTCTTCTCTACTCTCTACTCTACCCTCTACTCTACCCTCTTCTCTACTCTCTACTCTACCCTCTACTCTACCCTCTACTCTACCCTCTACTCTACTCTACCCTCTACTCTACCCTCTACTCTACCCTCTACTCTACTCTCTACTCTACTCTCTACTCTACTCTCTACTCTACCCTCTACCTCTGCCGAAGGTCTACAGGGGAGAGGAACAGTTTTTTGGTCCATTTCAGACATTAGTATTTCAGCACCGGTGCATCACTGGCTCTCTTCTTTACCTAATTGGTTATTACAAAAATACACAAGTTCTGAATATTACCTAATTGGTTATTACAAAAATAGGTAAGTTCTGAATATTTTTTTATATATATATTTGTGGAAATACAAACCAAATAGTAGGTCAAAGAGCCTCTCCTGTCATCTCTTTTCATTGGGACACGTCAACATTTCTGGCCTCTAGTTAAGGGCTGTAATAACATAAACACACTTTCCTATTAGTTGACCTTTCGGTGCATGTGCAACGGGATTAAAATACTGTTTTTAACCACACCGCTCTCGCTGTTTCCCTTTCTGGTTCCTGTGGCACTTTTGTCCCCTCTGCAGAACTAACTACAAGAGGGTTGCCTGCCACTGTGCAGCGTTGCAGGAGAGCCTCTCACAAATAGGCTGTCAGGAAAATGTATTGTAACACCATCTCTATACCCACCCTAATCCTGCACCCAACATTTCCCCCTTTAGAAAAGTATCTCTGTTAGTCTGTGTTTCGTCTTTGATGTCCTCCGTAGAATTGCTCTTGCACACACAATTACCTTTGCACCGCTTATTTGGTTGATGTCTCAAAAAACATCACGCCACCTTTGCACTTCGCCCGGGGAACAATCTAGAAACACCGGAGGTGCTACTCTAACGGGCCCTCGGGTTTGCCCGCTGTGACTCAACCGCCGAGGATTCTCTTAAGTGGCTGCGACGTCTTGAATTAACTTCAACCGGTCCAATTTGATTGAATGTAATTATTGTAAACCTAAGTCTCGGGGCAATTACTCTCTCATACCGTGTAGTAAAAAGTGATGCTTGCTACCAACATAAATGCTGCGGTATCTTTCAGGAGCTGGAAGACTCTAAATTGTAAATTGCTACCGTACATGTCTGATATGTGGCAATATCAATACTTTATATTTAATTCATGCTGTTAATACTTTTGCATACTGCAAATATAAGAAGTACCCTACAGTTTAATAACAAGTTTTTTTAGAACATACAGTATTGCATTATTCTAGCTCACAGGAGGTTGGTGGCAGCTTAATTGAGGAGGATGGGCTCGTGGTAATAACCGGAGCGGAATCGGTGTACATCAAATACATGGTTTCCATGGTTTCCAGGTGTTTGATGCCATTCCATTTGCCCCATTCCGGCCGTTATTATGAGCCGTTGATGACTTGGTCTCATTGAGTCGTTGAGTGAGACAGGAAGTGAATCTATATTATAGTCTGTGGTCATTACATCCTCATGGTGTCGATTTGTCTGGGGGGAAGGAACCACAGGAAGCTGCTGAGGGGAGGACGGGCTCATAATAATGGCCGGAACGGAACCAATGGAATGGCATCAAACACCTGGAAACCATGGAAACCATGTGTCTGATACCGTTCCACCTATTCCGCTCCAGTTATTACCACGAGCCCGTCCTCCCCGATTAAGGCGCCAACCAACCACCTGCGGAAGGAACCCTCTATGTTCATGTACTGCATCGACCTCTAGACTAGAACCCTCCTACAGTATGCACCCAGGGCCATTATATTGGTCCTCCCTATCCTCACAGACGTCATACATATCAATACTACAGTATAGGGCATCAGTCTCAGGGCTGATAGGAAGGGTTAGCGGGTGCTAGAGACTATATAGTAGATGACTTTGTGTCACTATAGTATGTGTCATACAGTGTGTGCGAGTTAAAGGGGAAATCAGACCTAGAATGACTTTTCTATAAATAGCTAGTCTATTATCATCGGTGTGGTTGTACAGTATGGAGAGGAGCGTTGCTCAGAGGACTGCAGCAGTTTGGTCATCTCTACTCCATTCATCGGGACAGTTTGGTCATCTCTACTCCATTCATCGGGACAGTTTGGTCATCTCTACTCCATTCATCGGGACAGTTTGGTCATCTCTACTCCATTCATCGGGACAGTTTGGTCATCTCTACTCCATTCATCGGGACAGTTTGGTCATCTCTACTCCATTCATCGGGACAGTTTGGTCATCTCTACTCCATTCATCGGGACAGTTTGGTCATCTCTACTCCATTCATCGGGACAGTTTGGTCATCTCTACTCCATTCATCGGGACAGTTTGGTCATCTCTACTCCATTCATCGGGACAGTTTGGTCATCTCTACTCCATTCATCGGGACAGTTTGGTCATCTCTACTCCATTCATCGGGACAGTTTGGTCATCTCTACTCCATTCATCGGGACAGTTTGGTCATCTCTACTCCATTCATCGGGACAGTTTGGTCATCTCTACTCCATTCATCGGGACAGTTTGGTCATCTCTACTCCATTCATCGGGACAGTTTGGTCATCTCTACTCCATTCATCGGGACAGTTTGGTCATCTCTACTCCATTCATCGGGACAGTTTGGTCATCTCTACTCCATTCATCGGGACAGTTTGGTCATCTCTACTCCATTCATCGGGACAGTTTGGTCATCTCTACTCCATTCATCGGGACAGTTTGGTCATCTCTACTCCATTCATCGGGACAGTTTGGTCATCTCTACTCCATTCATCGGGACAGTTTGGTCATCTCTACTCCATTCATCGGGACAGTTTGGTCATCTCTACTCCATTCATCGGGACAGTTTGGTCATCTCTACTCCATTCATCGGGACAGTTTGGTCATCTCTACTCCATTCATCGGGACAGTTTGGTCATCTCTACTCCATTCATCGGGACAGTTTGGTCATCTCTACTCCATTCATCGGGACAGTTTGGTCATCTCTACTCCATTCATCGGGACAGTTTGGTCATCTCTACTCCATTCATCGGGACAGTTTGGTCATCTCTACTCCATTCATCGGGACAGTTTGGTCATCTCTACTCCATTCATCGGGACAGTTTGGTCATCTCTACTCCATTCATCGGGACAGTTTGGTCATCTCTACTCCATTCATCGGGACAGTTTGGTCATCTCTACTCCATTCATCGGGACAGTTTGGTCATCTCTACTCCATTCATCGGGACAGTTTGGTCATCTCTACTCCATTCATCGGGACAGTTTGGTCATCTCTACTCCATTCATCGGGACAGTTTGGTCATCTCTACTCCATTCATCGGGACAGTTTGGTCATCTCTACTCCATTCATCGGGACAGTTTGGTCATCTCTACTCCATTCATCGGGACAGTTTGGTCATCTCTACTCCATTCATCGGGACAGTTTGGTCATCTCTACTCCATTCATCGGGACAGTTTGGTCATCTCTACTCCATTCATCGGGACAGTTTGGTCATCTCTACTCCATTCATCGGGACAGTTTGGTCATCTCTACTCCATTCATCGGGACAGTTTGGTCATCTCTACTCCATTCATCGGGACAGTTTGGTCATCTCAAGTCCATTCATCGGGACAGTTTGGTCATCTCTACTCCATTCATCGGGACAGTTTGGTCATCTCAAGTCCATTCATCGGGACAGTTTGGTCATCTCTACTCCATTCATCGGGACAGTTTGGTCATCTCTACTCCATTCATCGGGACAGTTTGGTCATCTCTACTCCATTCATCGGGACAGTTTGGTCATCTCTACTCCATTCATCGGGACAGTTTGGTCATCTCTACTCCATTCATCGGGACAGTTTGGTCATCTCAAGTCCATTCATCGGGACAGTTTGGTCATCTCTACTCCATTCATCGGGACAGTTTGGTCATCTCTACTCCATTCATCGGGACAGTTTGGTCATCTCTACTCCATTCATCGGGACAGTTTGGTCATCTCAAGTCCATTCATCGGGACAGTTTGGTCATCTCTACTCCATTCATCGGGACAGTTTGGTCATCTCTACTCCATTCATCGGGACAGTTTGGTCATCTCTACTCCATTCATCGGGACAGTTTGGTCATCTCTACTCCATTCATCGGGACAGTTTGGTCATCTCTACTCCATTCATCGGGACAGTTTGGTCATCTCTACTCCATTCATCGGGACAGTTTGGTCATCTCTACTCCATTCATCGGGACAGTTTGGTCATCTCTACTCCATTCATCGGGACAGTTTGGTCATCTCTACTCCATTCATCGGGACAGTTTGGTCATCTCTACTCCATTCATCGGGACAGTTTGGTCATCTCTACTCCATTCATCGGGACAGTTTGGTCATCTCTACTCCATTCATCGGGACAGTTTGGTCATCTCTACTCCATTCATCGGGACAGTTTGGTCATCTCTACTCCATTCATCGGGACAGTTTGGTCATCTCTACTCCATTCATCGGGACAGTTTGGTCATCTCTACTCCATTCATCGGGACAGTTTGGTCATCTCTACTCCATTCATCGGGACAGTTTGGTCATCTCTACTCCATTCATCGGGACAGTTTGGTCATCTCTACTCCATTCATCGGGACAGTTTGGTCATCTCTACTCCATTCATCGGGACAGTTTGGTCATCTCTACTCCATTCATCGGGACAGTTTGGTCATCTCTACTCCATTCATCGGGACAGTTTGGTCATCTCTACTCCATTCATCGGGACAGTTTGGTCATCTCTACTCCATTCATCGGGACAGTTTGGTCATCTCTACTCCATTCATCGGGACAGTTTGGTCATCTCTACTCCATTCATCGGGACAGTTTGGTCATCTCTACTCCATTCATCGGGACAGTTTGGTCATCTCTACTCCATTCATCGGGACAGTTTGGTCATCTCTACTCCATTCATCGGGACAGTTTGGTCATCTCTACTCCATTCATCGGGACAGTTTGGTCATCTCTACTCCATTCATCGGGACAGTTTGGTCATCTCTACTCCATTCATCGGGACAGTTTGGTCATCTCTACTCCATTCATCGGGACAGTTTGGTCATCTCTACTCCATTCATCGGGACAGTTTGGTCATCTCTACTCCATTCATCGGGACAGTTTGGTCATCTCTACTCCATTCATCGGGACAGTTTGGTCATCTCTACTCCATTCATCGGGACAGTTTGGTCATCTCTACTCCATTCATCGGGACAGTTTGGTCATCTCTACTCCATTCATCGGGACAGTTTGGTCATCTCTACTCCATTCATCGGGACAGTTTGGTCATCTCTACTCCATTCATCGGGACAGTTTGGTCATCTCTACTCCATTCATCGGGACAGTTTGGTCATCTCTACTCCATTCATCGGGACAGTTTGGTCATCTCTACTCCATTCATCGGGACAGTTTGGTCATCTCTACTCCATTCATCGGGACAGTTTGGTCATCTCTACTCCATTCATCGGGACAGTTTGGTCATCTCTACTCCATTCATCGGGACAGTTTGGTCATCTCTACTCCATTCATCGGGACAGTTTGGTCATCTCTACTCCATTCATCGGGACAGTTTGGTCATCTCTACTCCATTCATCGTGACAGGGATAGTGACACGTTCTCTCTTCTCACCAGACGTAGAAAGAGAATCTATTCCTAATCTGGATGAAGTCACTACTAGACAGTCTGTCATCTCACCGCCGCTCATCACTGGTCTACCATAGTATTATATCCTAGTGAGAGAGAAACAAAGCTCCCATAGGATCTGACTTGGAGAACCACGGGTCATACATACATACCAATATGCAGTACATGCACAGGAAGGTCTGTAAATATGCCACAGTGCAGCAGTAAGAGTCATGTGATCCCTTATTGACCTCATGAAAAGGAAACATGATATGTGAAATGAGAAGTATAATACGGGACAATGGGGTCAATGGGGACAATGGGGTCAATGGGGACAATACGGGACAATACGGGACAATGGGGACAATACGGGACAATGGGGTCAATAGGGACAATACGGGTCAATGGGGACAATACGGGACAATGGGGTCAATGGGGACAATACGGGACAATGGGGTCAATAGGGACAATGGGGACAATACGGGACAATGGGGACAATACGGGACAATGGGGACAATAGGGACAATGGGGACAATGGGGACAATGGGGACAATACGGGACAATGGGGACAATACGGGACAATGGGGTCAATAGGGACAATGGGGTCAATGGGGACAATACGGGACAATGGGGTCAATGGGGACAATACGGGACAATGGGGTCAATGGGGACAATGGGGTCAATGGGGACAATGGGGACAATGGGGACAATACATTATCATTGTGTTTTCTACTCCCTCACTGTGACCTAAAAAAAGAGCTATCAATATAAATGGACTTTAATTGAGTTTTTCACACCTTTATACAGATAATACAGTGTTAGTCCTTCCACCCTTTATACAGATAATACAGTGTTAGTCCTTCCACCCTTTATACAGATAATACAGTGTTAGTCCTTCCACCCTTTATACAGATAATACAGTGTTAGTCCTTCCACCCTTTATACAGATAATACAGTGTTAGCCCTTCCATCCTTTATACAGATAATACAGTGTTAGTCCTTCCATCCTTTATACAGATAATACAGTGTTAGTCCTTCCATCCTTTATACAGATAATACAGTGTTAGTCCTTCCATCCTTTATACAGATAATACAGTGTTAGTCCTTCCATCCTTTATACAGATAATACAGTGTTAGTCCTTCCATCCTTTATACAGATAATATAGTGTTAGTCCTTCCACCCTTTATACAGATAATACAGTGTTAGTCCTTCCACCCTTTATACAGATAATACAGTGTTAGTCCTTCCACCCTTTATACAGATAATACAGTGTTAGTCCTTCCACCCTTTATACAGATAATACAGTGTTAGCCCTTCCATCCTTTATACAGATAATACAGTGTTAGTCCTTCCATCCTTTATACAGATAATACAGTGTTAGTCCTTCCATCCTTTATACAGATAATACAGTGTTAGTCCTTCCATCCTTTATACAGATAATACAGTGTTAGTCCTTCCATCCTTTATACAGATAATACAGTGTTAGTCCTTCCATCCTTTATACAGATAGTATAGTGTTAGTCCTTCCACCCTTTATACAGATAATACAGTGTTAGTCCTTCCACCCTTTATACAGATAATACAGTGTTAGTCCTTCCACCCTTTATACAGATAATACAGTGTTAGTCCTTCCACCCTTTATACAGATAATACAGTGTTAGTCCTTCCACCCTTTATACAGATAATACAGTGTTAGTCCTTCCATCCTTTATACAGATAATACAGTGTTAGTCCTTCCATCCTTTATACAGATAATACAGTGTTAGTCCTTCCATCCTTTATACAGATAATACAGTGTTAGTCCTTCCATCCTTTATACAGATAATACAGTGTTAGTCCTTCCATCCTTTATACAGATAATACAGTGTTAGTCCTTCCACCCTTTATACAGATAATACAGTGTTAGTCCTTCTATCCTTTATACAGATAATACAGTGTTAGTCCTTCCACCCTTTATACAGATAATACAGTGTTAGTCCTTCCACCCTTTATACAGATAATACAGTGTTAGTCCTTCCATCCTTTATACAGATAATATAGTGTTAGTCCTTCCACCCTTTATACAGATAATACAGTGTTAGTCCTTCCACCCTTTATACAGATAATACAGTGTTAGTCCTTCCACCCTTTATACAGATAATACAGTGTTAGTCCTTCCACCCTTTATACAGATAATACAGTGTTAGTCCTTCCATCCTTTATACAGATAATACAGTGTTAGTCCTTCCACCCTTTATACAGATAATACAGTGTTAGTCCTTCCACCCCTTAAAAGGAAATGGCTTTAAATCCCATATTTCCTGAAATGGCTTTAAATCCCTTATTTCCTGAAATGGCTGGTCATGGCTAATAGTATCAGCCTGAAGTGGGTCAGTGCCTCCAACGCTAATGTCGTCTACTCTACCCTCTACTCTACCCTCTACTCTAATGCTGTCTACTCTACCCTCTACTCTACCCTCTACTCTACTCTCCTCTCTACTCTACCCTCTACTCTAATGCCGTCTACTCTACCCTCTCCTCTACCCTCTACTCGACCTTCGACTCGAATTCCGTCTACTCTACCCTCTACTCTACCCTCTACTCTACCCTCTACTCTAATACCCTCTACTCTAATGCCGTCTACTCTACCCTCTACTCTACCCTCTACTCTACCCTCTACTCTAATACCCTCTACTCTAATGCCGTCTACTCTACCCTCTACTCTACCCTCTACTCTACCCTCTACTCTAATACCCTCTACTCTAATGCCGTCTACTCTACCCTCTACTCTACCCTCTACTCTAATACCCTCTACTCTAATGCCGTCTATTCTACCCTCTACTCTAATCCCGTCTACTCTACCCTCTACTCTAATGCCGTCTACTCTACCCTCTACTCTAATCCCGTCTACTCTACCCTCTACTCTAATCCCGTCTACTCTACCCTCTACTCTAATGCCGTCTACTCTACCCTCTACTCTACCCTCTACTCTAATACCCTCTACTCTAATGCCGTCTACTCTACCCTCTACTCTACCCTCTACTCTAATACCCTCTACTCTAATGCCGTCTACTCTACCCTCTACTCTACCCTCTACTCTACCCTCTACTCTAATCCCGTCTACTCTACCCTCTACTCTAATCCCGTCTACTCTACCCTCTACTCTAATGCCGTCTACTCTACCCTCTACTCTAATCCCGTCTACTCTACCCTCTACTCTAATGCCGTCTACTCTACCCTCTACTCTAATCCCGTCTACTCTACCCTCTACTCTACCCTCTACTCTACCCTCTACTCTACCCTCTACTCTAATGCCGTCTACTCTACCCTCTACTCTACCCTCTACTCTACCCTCTACTCTAATACCCTCTACTCTAATCCCGTCTACTCTACCCTCTACTCTAATGCCGTCTACTCTACCCTCTACTCTAATGCCTTCTACTCTACCCTCTACTCTACCCTCTACTCTACCCTCTACTCTACCCTCTACTCTAATGCCGTCTACTCTACCCTCTACTCTAATGCCTTCTACTCTACTCTCTACTCTACCCTCTACTCTACTCTCTACACTACCCTCTACTCTACCCTCTACTCTACTCTTTGTCTACAGTACAGTGTTATCTACAGTACAGTGTTGTGTACAGTACAGTGTTATTTACAGTAAAGTGTTGTCTACAGTACAGTGTTATCTACAGTACAGTGTTATATACAGTGTTGTCTACAGTGTTATCTACAGTACAGTGTTATCTACAGTACAGTGTTATCTACAGTACAGTGTTATCTGTCTAATGCTGTCTACTCTACCCTCTACTCTAATGCCGTCTACTCTACCCTCTACTCTACCCTCTACTCTAATGCCGTCTACTCTACCCTCTACTCTAATGCCCTCTACTCTACCCTCTACTCTAATGCCGTCTCTCCTCTCTCTTTAAGCACCTTAAACATTCATGAGACTCTGTTACTGAGAGACTGCTGGATTCAGGAAGTCCTGCTCAGCTCCTTCGGTACCCCCGGTCGGGTTTCCTTACAAAGTTTGTGTTTTAGAAAAACACACCAAAAACCTCTAGCTTCTTTTTATGGACATTTTTTTTTTCAACTGTACACCTTCCCTTCTTTTTCCTTGTGTATATCCAAGGTTGGGGTCAACGCAGATCAGACTGGGGAGATTAGACTGGGTAGGTTAGGGTCATGCAGATCAGACTGGGTAGGTTAGGGTCAACGCAGATCAGACTGGGTAGGTTAGGATCAACGCAGATCAGACTGGGGAGGTTAGGATCAACGCAGATCAGACTGGGGAGGTTAGGGTCAACGCAGATCAGACTGGGGAGGTTAGGGTTAACGCAGATCAGACTGGGGAGGTTAGGGTCAATGCAGATCAGACTGGGGAGGTTAGGGTCAACGCAGGTCAGACTGGGGAGGTTAGGGTTAACGCAGATCAGACTGGGGAGGTTAGGGTTAATGCAGATCAGACTGGGGAGGTTAGGGTCATGCAGATCAGACTGGGGAGGTTAGGGTCAATGCAGATCAGACTGGGTTGGTTAGGATCAACGCAGATCAGACTGGGTAGGTTAGGGTCATGCAGATCAGACTGGGTAGGTTAGGGTCATGCAGATCAGACTGGGTAGGTTAGGGTCAATGCAGATCAGACTGGGGAGGTTAGGGTCAATGCAGATCAGACTGGGGAGGTTAGGGTCATGCAGATCAGACTGGGGAGGTTAGGGTTAACGCAGATCAGACTGGGGAGGTTAGGGTCAATGCAGATCAGACTGGGGAGGTTAGGGTCAACGCAGATCAGACTGGGGAGGTTAGGGTCATTGTATATACAGTACAGTGTTATATACAGTACAGTGTTGTGTACAGTACAGTGTTGTGTACAGTGTTATATACAGTACGAATAGAGTACAGTGTTATGTACAGGACAGTGTTGTATACAGTCCAGTGTTGTGTACAGTGCAGTGTTATATACAGTACGAATACAGTACAGTGTTGTATACAGTACAGTGTTATATACAGTACAGTGTTATCTACAGTACAGTGTTATATACAGTACGAATACAGTACAGTGTTGTATACAGGACAGTATTATATACAGTACGAATACAGTACAGTGTTATATGCAGGACAGTGTTATATACAGTACAGTGTTATCTACAGTACAGTGTTATATACAGTACGAATACAGTACAGTGTTGTATACAGTACAGTGTTATATACAGTACAGTGTTGTATACAGTACAGTGTTACATACAGTACAGTGTTGTGTACAGTGTTATGTACAGTGTTATATACAGTATGAATACAGTACAGTGTTATCTACAGTACAGTGTTATATACAGTACGAATACAGTGCAGTGTTATATACAGTACGAATACAGTACAGGGTAATCTACAGTACAGTGTTATCTACTGTACAGTGTTGTATACAGTACAGTGTTGTATACAGTACGAATACAGTGCAGTGTTATATACAGTACGAATACAGTACAGTGTTATCTACAGTACAGTGTTATATACAGTACAGTGTTGTATACAGTACAGTGTTATCTACAGTACAGTGTTATCTACAGTACAGTGTTATATACAGTACAGTGTTATCTACAGTACGTGTTATCTACAGTACAGTGTTGTCTACAGTACAGTGTTATCTACAGTACGTGTTATCTACAGTACAGTGTTATCTACAGTACAGTGTTGTATACAGTACAGTGTTATCTACAGTACGTGTTATCTACAGTACAGTATTATATACAGTACAGTGTTATATACAGTACAGTGTTATCTACAGTGTTATCTACAGTACAGTGTTATCTACGGTACAGTGTTGTATACAGTACAGTGTTGTATACAGTACAGTGTTGTATACACTGTTGTATACAGTACGAATACAGTACAGTGTTATATACAGTACAGTGTTATATACAGTACAGTGATATCTACAGTACAGTGTTGTGTACAGTGTTGTCTACAGTGTTGTCTACAGTACAGTGTTGTCTACAGTGTTGTCTACAGTACAGTGTTATCTACAGTACAGTGTTATATACAGTACAGTGTTATATACAGTACGAATACAGTACAGTGTTGTATACAGTACAGTGTTATATACAGTACGAATACAGTACAGTGTTATCTACAGTACAGTGTTATATACAGTACAGTGTTATATACAGTGTTATATACAGTACAGTGTTATATACAGTACGAATACAGTACAGTGTTGTATACAGTACAGTGTTATATACAGTACGAATACAGTACAGTGTTATATACAGTACAGTGTTATCTACAGTACAGTGTTATATACAGTACAGTGTTATCTACAGTACGTGTTATCTACAGTACAGTGTTGTATACAGTACGAATACAGTACAGTGTTATATACAGTACGAATACAGTACAGTGTTGTCTACAGTACAGTGTTATCTACAGTACGTGTTATCTACAGTACAGTGTTGTCTACAGTGTTGTATACAGTACAGTGTTGTCTACAGTACAGTGTTATCTACAGTACGTGTTATCTACAGTACAGTGTTATCTACAGTACAGTGTTATCTACAGTACAGTGTTATCTACAGTGTTATCTACAGTACAGTGTTGTATACAGTACAGTGTTATCTACAGTACGTGTTATCTACAGTACAGTGTTATCTACAGTACAGTGTTATCTACAGTACAGTGTTATCTACAGTGTTGTCTACAGTACAGTGTTATCTACAGTACAGTGTTGTATACAGTACAGTGTTATCTACAGTGTTGTCTACAGTACAGTGTTATCTACAGTACGAATACAGTACAGTGTTATATACAGTACAGTGTTGTCTACAGTACAGTGTTGTATACAGTACAGTGTTATATACAGTACAGTGTTATCTACAGTGTTGTCTACAGTACAGTGCTATCTACAGTGTTATCTACAGTACAGTGTTATATACAGTACGAATACAGTACAGTGTTATATACAGTACAGTGTTGTCTACAGTACAGTGTTGTATACAGTACAGTGTTGTCTACAGTACAGTGTTGTATACAGTACAGTGTTGTCTACAGTGTTGTATACAGTACAGTGTTGTATACAGTACAGTGTTGTCTACAGTACAGTGTTATCTACAGTACGTGTTATCTACAGTACAGTGTTATCTACAGTACGTGTTATCTACAGTACAGTGTTATCTACAGTACAGTGTTATCTACAGTACAGTGTTATCTACAGTGTTGTCTACAGTACAGTGTTATCTACAGTACAGTGTTGTATACAGTACAGTGTTATCTACAGTGTTGTCTACAGTACAGTGTTATCTACAGTACGAATACAGTACAGTGTTATATACAGTACAGTGTTGTCTACAGTACAGTGTTGTATACAGTACAGTGTTATATACAGTACAGTGTTATCTACAGTGTTGTCTACAGTACAGTGCTATCTACAGTGTTATCTACAGTACAGTGTTATATACAGTACGAATACAGTACAGTGTTATATACAGTACAGTGTTGTCTACAGTACAGTGTTGTATACAGTACAGTGTTATATACAGTACAGTGTTGTGTACAGTACAGTGTTATCTACAGTACAGTGTTGTCTACAGTACAGTGGTATATACAGTACAGTGATATCTACAGTACAGTGTTATCTACAGTGTTGTCTACAGTACAGTGTTGTATACAGTACAGTGTTATATACAGTACAGTGTTGTGTACAGTACAGTGTTATCTACAGTGTTGTCTACAGTACAGTGTTGTATACAGTACAGTGTTATATACAGTACAGTGTTATCTACAGTGTTATCTACAGTACAGTGTTGTCTACAGTGTTATCTACAGTACAGTGTTGTCTACAGTACAGTGGTATATACAGTACAGTGATATCTACAGTACAGTGTTATCTACAGTGTTGTCTACAGTACAGTGTTGTATACAGTACAGTGTTATATACAGTACAGTGTTGTCTACAGTACAGTGTTATATACAGTACAGTGTTATGTACAGTACAGTGTTATATACAGTACAGTGATATCTACAGTACAGTGTTGTCTACAGTGTTGTCTACAGTACAGTGTTATCTACAGTACAGTGTTATCTACAGTACAGTGTTATATACAGTACAGTGTTATATACAGTACAGTGTTGTGTACAGTACAGTGTTATCTACAGTACAGTGTTGTCTACAGTACAGTGTTATCTACAGTACAGTGTTATATACAGTGTTGTCTACAGTGTTGTCTACAGTACAGTGTTGTCTACAGTACAGTGTTATCTACAGTACAGTGTTATATACAGTGTTGTCTACAGTGTTGTGTACAGTACAGTGTTGTCTACAGTACAGTGTTATCTACAGTACAGTGTTGTCTACAGTACAGTGTTATCTACAGTACAGTGTTATCTACAGTACAGTGTTATCTACAGTGTTGTGTACAGTACAGTGTTATCTACAGTACAGTGTTATCTACAGTACAGTGTTATATACAGTACAGTGTTATCTACAGTACAGTGTTATCTACAGTACAGTGTTATATACAGTACAGTGTTGTGTACAGTACAGTGTTGTCTACGAGCCTGAGGATATCTCACCTGCTTAGTTCTTGAACCTCTATTTGTTTGGACAGAATATACTGTTGTTAAACTAGCTCAGATGAGTGAAAGGCTTTAATAGCTTTAATAAAAAAGACCCACGTCTCACACACAAAATAGCCTACGTTACTGTTCAATCTCCTCTCGCGATCTCTATCATTTGGCCTTGTCTCGCTCTGGCTCCTGGCTATTGGTTTTGTTGTCACATAAAGTCATTGTTAAAACGTAACAGACCAGTCCTTATTGCCCGTCTCTGCGGCTGATAATGAGTTGTGATACATCTACCACACAGCCATTCATCGGGACAGTACTCCATTCATCAGGACAGGGAAAGTGACACGTTCTCTCTTCTCACCAGACGTAGAAAGAGAATCTATTCCTAAGCTGGATGAAGTCACTACTAGACAGTCCTTAATGTCTTCCAATTTGAGAATACACAGACCTGGTAAACTTATTACTGGAAAATTAATTCTGATAAATACCACTAAAAGTCCATGAAAAATGATAAACCAAATCAATATGTATATCAGTTTAGAGGTAAATGGTGGTTTCTTCGCTGTCTTCTCTCTGGGGGTGGCTCTGTTTTCTCTCTGGGGGGGGGGGCTGTCTTCTCTCTGGGGGGGGGGCTGTCTTCTCTCTGGGGGGGGGGCTGTCTTCTCTCTGGGGGGGGCCTGTCTTCTCTCTGGGGGTGGCTCTGTTTTCTCTCTGAGGGGGGGCTGTCTTCTCTCTGGGGGGGGGCTGTCTTCTCTCTGGGGGTGGCTCTGTCTTCTCTCTGGGGGTGGCTCTGTCTTCTCTCTGGGGGGGGGGGCTGTCTTCTCTCTGGGGGTGGCTCTGTCTTCTATCTGGGGGGGGGCTGTCTTCTCTCTGGGGGTGGCTCTGTCTTCTCTCTGGGGGGGGGGGCTGTCTTCTCTCTGGGGGGCTGTCTTCTCTCTGGTGGTGGCTCTGTCTTCTCTCTGGGGATGGCTCTGTCTTCTCTCTGGGGGGGGGGGCTGTCTTCTCTGGGGGTGGCTGTCTTCTCTCTGGGGGTGGCTCTGTCTTCTCTCTGGGGATGGCTCTGTCTTCTCTCTGGGGATGGCTATGTCTTCTCTCTGGGGGTGGCTCTGTCTTCTCTCTGGGGGTGGCTGTCTTCTCTCTGGGGGTGGCTCTGTCTTCTCTCTGGGGATGGCTCTGTCTTCTCTCTGGGGGGGGGGGATGTCTTCTCTCTGGGGATGGCTCTGTCTCCTCTCTGGGGGGGGGGGCTGTCTTCTCTCTGGGGGGTGGCTCTGTCTTCTCTCTGGGGGTGGCTCTGTCTTCTCTCTGTGGGGGGGGCTGTCTTCTCTCTGGGGGTGGCTCTGTCTTCTCTCTGTGGGGGGCTGTCTTCTCTCTGGGGGGGGGGGGCTGTCTTCTCTCTGGTCCTAAAGCACACCGTTGCTTCATTTTGGATCACATTCCAATGATAAAACTGTGGGGGACAAAAATGCAATTCCAAAATGTGCGTTTCAATTGAAAGTTGCGCCCCCACTGGTCTAAGTCACTGCATCACAGTGCTAGCTTTGCCACTAGAGATTCTGGGTTTGAGTTCAGGCTCTGTCGCAGATGGACACAACCGGGAGACCCATGGGGCAGAGCACAATTGGCCCAGCGTCGTCCGGGTTAGGGGCGGGTTTGGCCGGCAGGGATGTCCTTGTCCCATTGCGCACTAGCGACTCCTGTGGCGGGCCGGGCGCAGTGCACGCTGACACGGTCACCAGGTGTACGGTGTTTCCTCCAACACATTGGTGCAGCTGGCTTCCGGGTTAAGTGGGCATTGTGTCAAGAAGCAGTGCGGCTTGGTTGGGTTGTGTTTCAGAGGACGCACGGGTCCATACGGGAGTTGCAGTGATGAGACAAGACTGTAACTACCAATTGGAAACCACGGAATTGGGGAGAAAAAGGGGTGAACAAACAAGAAAATAATGTGGTGCCCCTGCCGGAACCTACAGTACCAGTCAAAGTTTGGATACGCCTACTCATTCCAGGGTTTTTCTTTATTTTTACTATTTTCTACATTGTAGAACAACAGTGAAGACATCAAAACTATGAAATAACACATATGGAATCATGTAGTAACCAAAAAAGTGTTAAACAAATCAAAATATATTTTATATTTGAGATTCTTCAAAGTAGCCACCCTTGGACTTAATGACAGCTTTGCACACTCTTGGCATTCTCTCAACCGGCTTTATCTGGAATGCTTTTCCAACAGCCTTGAAGGAGTTCCCACATATGCTGAGCACTTGTTGGCTGCTTTTCAAATCAGATTGTATTGGTCACATACACATGGCTAGCAGATGTTATTGATTATTATTGACCGATTATGATTTTTCAACAACGATACCGATGCCGATTATTGGAGGACCAAAAAAAGCCGATACCGATTAATCGGCCGTTTTTAAAAATGTATTTGTAATAATGACAATTACAACAATACTGAATGAACACTTATTTTAACTTAATATAATACATCAATAAAATCAATTTAGCCTCAAATAAATAATGAAACATGTTCAATTTGGTTTAAATAATGCAAAAACAAAGTGTTGGAGAAGAAAGTAAAAGTGCAATATGTGCCATGTAAGAAAGCTAACGTTTAAGTTCCTTGCTCAGAACATGAGAACATATGAAAGCTGGTGGTTCCTTTTAACATGAGTCTTCAATATTCCCAGATAAGAAGTTTTAGGTTGTAGTTATTATAGGAATTATAGGACTATTTCTCTCTATACCATTTGTATTTCATTAACCTTTGACTATTGGATGTTCTTATAGGCACTTTAGTATTGCCAGTGTAAGAGTATAGCTTCCGTCCCTCTCCTCGCTCCTACCTGGGCTCGAACCAGGAACACATCGACAACAGCCACCCTCGAAACAGTGTTACCCATGCAGAGCAAGGGGAACAACCACTCCAAGTCTCAGAGCGAGTGACGTTTGAAGCGCTATTAGCGCGCACCCCGCTAACTAGCTAGCCATTTCACATCGGTTACACCAGCCTAATCTCGGGAGTTGATAGGCTTGAAGTCATAAACAGCGCAATGCTTGAAGCATTGCGAAGAGCTGCTGGCA
Source organism: Salvelinus alpinus (assembly GCF_045679555.1). NCBI lineage: Eukaryota > Metazoa > Chordata > Actinopteri > Salmoniformes > Salmonidae > Salvelinus > Salvelinus alpinus. The sequence goes on along the minus strand of NC_092101.1, from coordinate 46,127,467 downwards.
AAACGCACGAAAGTGCTGTTTGAATGAATGCTTATGAGCATGCTGGTGCCTACCACCGCTCAGTCAGACTGCTCTACAAATCATAGACTTAATTAGAACATAATAACACACAGAAATACGAGCCTTAGGTCATTAATATGCTCGAATCCGGAAACTATCATCTCGAAAACAAGACGTTTATTCTTTCAGTGAAATACGGAACCATTCCGTATTTTATCTAACGGGTTGCATCCATGAGTCTAAATATTCCTGTTACATTGCACAACCTTCAATGTTATGTCATAATTACGTAAAATTCTGGCAAATTAGTTCGCAACGAGCCAGGCGGCCCAAACTGTTACATATACTCTGACTCTGCGTGCAATGAACGCAAGAGAAGTGACACAATTTCACCTGGTTAATATTGCCTGCTAACCTGGATTTCTTTTAGCTAAATATGCAGGTTTAAAAATATATACTTCTGTGTATTGATTTTAAGAAAGGCATTGATGTGTATGGTTAGGTACACATTGGAGCAACGATACGCACCGCATCGATTATATGCAACGCAGGACACGCTAGATAAACTAGTAATATCATCAACCATGTGTAGTTAACTAGTGATTATGATTGATTGATTGTTTTTTATAAGATAAGTTTAATGCTAGCTAGCAACTTACCTTGGCTTCTTACTGCATTCGCGTAACATGCAGGCTCCTCGTGGAGTGCAATGTAATCAGGTGGTTCGAGCGTTGGACTAGTTAACTGTAAGGTTGCAAGATTGAATCCCCGAGCTGACAAGGTAAAAATCTGTCGTTCTGCCCCTGAACAAGGTAGTTAACCCACCGTTCCTAGGCCGTCATTGAAAATAAGAATGTGTTCTTAACTGACTTGCCTAGTTAAATAAAGGCGTAAAAAAATATATATAAAAAATCGGCCAAATCGGTGTCCAAAAATACCGATTTCCGATTGTAATGAGAACTTGAAATCGGCCCTAATTAATCGGCCATTCGGATTAATCGGTCGACCTCTAATTGTGAGTGTAGCGAAATGCTTATGCTTCTAGATCTGACAGTGCATCAGTATCTAACAGGTCATATCTAACAAATTCCACAACAAAACCTAATATCTAACAAATTCCACAACAAAACCTAATATCTAACAAATTCCACAACAAAACCTAATATCTAACAATTCCACAACAAAACCTAATATCTAACAATTCCACAACAAAACCTAATATCTAACAATTCCACAACAAAACCTAATATCTAACAAATTCCACAACAAAACCTAATATCTAACAAATTCCACAACAAAACCTAATATCTAACAAATTCCACAACAAAACCTAATATCTAACAATTCCACAACAAAACCTAATACACACAATCTAGTAAAGGAATGGGATGAGAATATATAAATATAAAATATATGGATGAGCAGTGACAGAGCGGCTAAGATGCAATACATAATATAGAATAGATAGTGTATGATACAGTATACAGTATATACATATGAGATAAGTAATGTGAGATATGTAAACATTCTTAAAGTGACTAGTGTTCCATTTATTAAAGTGGCCAATGATATCAAGTCTGTAGGTAGGCAGCCACTTCTCTGTGCTAGTGATGGCTGTTTAACAATCTGATGGCCTTGAGTGTCACGTTCGTCGTAGTGAGGAGACCAAAGCGCAGCGTGATGTGAATACATATTTAAATACAAGACGACTGAACACAAAGAACACTAACAAACTATACAAAATAACAAACGGACGTGAACGCTATTAACACTGAGTGCAGACATGCAACATCAACATAGACAATAACCCACAAAACCAAAATGGAAAATGGCAACCTAAATAGGATCCCCAATCAGAGACAACGATAAACAGCTGCCTCTGATTGGGAACCAATCTAGGCCACCATAGACCTACATAATGCCTAGACTACACACACACACCTAGACATACCCAAAACCCTAAACAAGACAAAAACACATACCACCCTCGTCACACCCTGACCTAACCAAAATAATAAAGAAAACAAAGATAACTAAGGTCAGAGCGTGACATTGAGATAGAAGCTGTTTTTCAATCTCTGTCCCAGCTTTGATGCACCTGTACAGAAGTCGCCTTCTGGGTGGTAGCGGGGTGAACAGGCAGTGGCTCGGGTGGTTATTGATCTTTTTGGCCTTCCTGTGACATCGGGTGGTGTAGATGTCCTGGAGGGCAGGTAGTTTGCCCCCGGTGATGCGTTGTGGGTGGTGCAGTTACCGTACCGGGCGGTGATACAGCCCGACAGGATGCTCTCGATTGTGCACCTGTAAAAGTTAGTGAGGGTTTCCGGTGACGAGCCACATTTCTTCAGCCTCCTGAGGTTGAAGAGGCATTGTTGCGCCTTCTTCACCACGCTGTCTGTGTGCGTGGATCATTTCAGTTTGTCGGTGATGTGTACACCAAGGAACTTAAAACGTTCCACCTTCTCCACTGTGGTACCGTCGATGTGGATAGGGCGATGCTCCCTCTGCTGTTTCCTGTCCACGATCCTAATTTAGCGAAGGGGTCTGAATACTTTCTGAATGCACTGTGTACCACGTAGTCACAGGCCTATTAGGCTGTACTTCAAATGACTGTTGTTTGTTCCTGAACTGGCCGAATGACATCTCCTTCAGCACCACCCGTTGGGGTAGCGAGAACACTGGGTGGCATCCTTACCTTTTATTAATTAAAGCGAAATTAGTGTCCACACCTCTTCGAAATGAACCTCTTCTGTGAACGGCTGTATTAATCATGTAGAGCAATAGTGGACCTAATTGATTCCAAAATGTTAAATAGGCCTCAGGAGGAGTAACCACCTATCCAGGTGATTTGCCTTTATTCATGTTGTCCAATGCAGGTTTGATTCTTATTGAGAGAGATTTGGGCTCTGCTTTTTTAACATCAGTGCACGATCCTGGCTGCCCTTTCAGCACCACGAAGGGCGTTCCAATCGCTTAAAATTACCCTCATCAAGATCTGTTTCCTCCACCTAATAGTCCCTACTCATCACTTATTATCATTATGACAAATAGAAGATGATCAATTCTCACTTTACTCGTTTACTAAAGTTAGATCAAAGCTGCATAAATGTCTCGCAAGATCACATAAGGATTCATTAGCATTTTACATAACAGAACCTGAATATAATAGCATACCGTAGTAGCCTATAGCGATACTGCGACACCAAAAACACTTCCTCATTTCTAATGACATTTTTTGATGGTTAGCTGAAGTTCAATAGTAAAAAAATATATATATATAATATCATTGTTATATGCTTTGATTGAAACAAAATACAAGAAAGGCTATAAAGTGCGTTAACCCCATCTGCTCTAATTCACTCACCAGACAGTCATTCAATAAGATCTGAATACAAATCCCCATGAAACTGACGGAGAGCAAATGATTGGTGTGCAGATACAGTTTGGACGCTTCACCGGTATCTAATTATCATTCACGATTGACAGGGATGATGGCCTATTTTGAAATGAGATACGCCTAACTTGGTGATTGAGAGTATTAACAGCAGAACATGTTCTTGAGACAATATGTGTTGGCCTAGGCAGACGTTGCGATTGGAGGATGTATTTTATGCATATTCTATAATGATATGGAATTATATTGTATAGGATGATGTAGCCTGTACCGACAGGCTACATCTGTCGGTACAGACTTTGATTGAGGTAATGATGACGTCGTTTACCTTTTTATTTTGTGCTTCCCCAACTAAAAAAAATAACACCACTGGACATTTTTTAATTGAACCTTTATTGAACCTTTATTTAACTAGGCAAGTCAGTTAAGAACAAATTGTTATTTACGATGGCGGCCTACCCCGGTGACGCTGAGCCAATTGTGCACCGCCCTATGGGACTCCCAATCACAGCTGGATGTGATTCAGCCTGGATTTGAACCAGGGACTGTAGTCACACCTCTTGTACTGAGATGCAGTGCCTTAGACCACTGTGCCACTCAGGAGCCCGAGATCTCACCAATCAGAACTGGTCTACACTAGTATCAGGAAAATGCACCATGTGACCATCAGACTGTTATAATGACTATTGTGGACTGGTGAATATGGTGTCTTAGTTACTTTGATCATGTTTTACTTATTTAAAGAATACTATTTATTATTGTACAGGGCACCCTTCTTAAATCCAGCCCGTCTTCTCTCTGCTCAGCATAGCACTGGCAGTGCCCACAGGAGCCCCACAGATACAAGGTGACGGGGAGTGAAAAGAGGACAGAGTGGGGGTGAGAGAGGGTGAGAGAGAGAGATAAAGAGAGGGAAAGAAGGCTACCTGCTAAGCCAGTGAGATAAGCTTTTATATCCGCTCACAGGTCTGGGTATTCAGCTGCTTGAGGAGAAGACTGGGAGTGTCTGGGTATTCAGCTGCCTGAGCAGAAGACTGGGAGTGTCTGGGTATTCAGCTGCCTGAGGAGAAGACTGGGAGTGTCTGGGTATTCAGCTGCCTGAGGAGAAGACTGGGAGTGTCTGGGTATTCAGCTGCTTGAGGAGAAGACTGGGAGTGTCTGGGTATTCAGCTGCCTGAGGAGAATACTGGGAGTGTCTGTGTATTCAGCTGCCTGAGGAGAAGACTGGGAGTGTCTGGATATTCAGCTGCCTGAGGAGAAGACTGGGAGTGTCTGGGTATTCAGCTGCCTGAGGAGAAGACTTGGAGTGTCTGGGTATTCAGCTGCCTGAGGAGAAGACTGGGAGTGTCTGGGTATTCAGCTGCCTGAGCAGAAGACTGGGAGTGTCTATATTCATCTACCTGAGCAGAAGACTGGGAGTGTCTGGATATTCAGCTGCCTGAGGAGAATACTGGGAGTGTCTGGGTATTCAGCTGCCTGAGAAGAATACTGGGAGTGTCTGGGTATTCAGCTGCCTGAGGAGAAGAATGGGAGTGTCTGGGTATTCAGCTGCCTGAGCAGAAGACTGGGAGTGTCTGGGTATTCAGCTGCCTGAGGAGAAGACTGGGAGTGTCTGGGTATTCAGCTGCCTGAGAAGAATACTGGGAGTGTCTGGGTATTCAGCTGGCTGAGGAGAAGACTGGGAGTGTCTGGGTATTCAGCTGCCTGAGAAGAATACTGGGAGTGTCTGGGTATTCAGCTGCCTGAGAAGAATACTGGGAGTGTCTGGGTATTCAGCTGCCTGAGGAGAAGACTGGGAGCGTCTGGGTATTCAGCTGCCTGAGGAGAAGACTGGGAGCGTCTGGGTATTCAGCTGCCTGAGGAGAAGACTGGGTGTGTCTGGGTATTCTGCTGCCTGAGGAGAAGACTGGGAGTGTCTGGGTATTCAGCTGGCTGAGGAGAAGACTGGGAGTGTCTGGGTATTCAGCTGCCTGAGGAGAATACTGGGAGTGTCTGGGTATTCAGCTGCCTGAGGAGAAGACTGGTAGTGTCTGGGTATCCAGCTGCCTGAGGAGAAGACTGGGAGTGTCTGGATATTCAGCTGCCTGAGAAGAAGACTGGGAGTGTCTGGGTATTCAGCTGCCTGAGGAGAAGACTGGGAGTGTCTGGGTATTCAGCTGCCTGAGAAGAAGACTGGGAGTGTCTGGGTGTTCAGCTGCCTGAGGAGAAGACTTGGAGTGTGTGTGTGTGTGTGTGTGTGTGTGTGTGTGTGTGTGTGTGTGTGTGTGTGTGTGTGTGTGTGTGTGTGTGTGTGTGTGTGTGTGTGTGTGTGTGTGTGTGTGTGTGTGTGTGTGTGTGTGTGTGTGTGTGCTTTGGGAGGGTTCTCTGAGGTGGCCATTGCGACCAGAAATCAAGCAGATCAGTGTTTGGGTGACGGAGAAAGGAGAGAGGGAGAGAAATAGAGAGAGAGAGACAAGGGAGAGAGGGAGAGAAATAGAGAGAGAGAGACAAGGGGAGAGGGTGGGCCACCGCTTGGAATTTTTTAAATCTCCGCAAGGCATGTGTGCTGCACTTGCATCATGCAGATATCTGTCTTCATTTTTCCTCACTAGATGGGATTGTTTGGAATGGGATGCAGAAAAACACTGATGCCCTCTTTGGCATGTTATACGACAACTAGGGTGTATGGCAGGTTTGTCTAATGTCCGTCGGTGGATATGCATGCATGTATTTTTGCTTGCTTGTGTGTGTGTGTGTGTGTGTGTGTGTGTGTGTGTGTGTGTGTGTGTGTGTGTGTGTGTGTGTGTGTGTGTGTGTGTGTGTGTGTGTGTGTGTGTGTGTGTGTGTGTGTGTGTGTGTGTGTGTGTGTTGTGTGTGTGTGTGTATTTATGTGTGTGTGTGTGTGTACATGTTTGCATATTTATGTGTCTGATATGTGTGTGTGTAATCATAATAATTATGCTGAATACCAAACCAATGGGCAGCTGTCCAGACAGTCCGTTCAGATCTTCGGCATAGTGCCTAAAGGGATGGTTTGAGGATTTAATATTTAGTGTGGGGTTTGGGATACGCATGTTTCCTCTAGGACCTCTCCATGTGATACACGTACTGCTCGAAAGCAGCTCCACACACTCCCTTCCCCCTGGTCTGTCTGTGAGGTAATGCAGTCTCTGTTGCTAGGGGGAACAGAGGTGTTTTTGCTAGGCTTATCTATCCTATATTAAGACTCCATTGATGGGTTTGCAAATATTCCATGGACTGACTGAGAATGCCTTTCGTGGGTCACTGCATCAGGTATACTGTGGAAAGTGGCTCCAGGACCTATTTGTAGTTTGTGAATGCTGTTATGAATGCTGTTATGAATGCTGTTATGAATGCTGTTATGTATGTGTAATAAACATGTTATGAACAGTTCCAGGTTTATGAACACACTGGTAGTGTTGAAGTCTGAATGTTGTTATATGTGTGGTGTGTTTAGTTCCGGGTCCCAACATCCCAGCTGTTTTGTCCTGTGTGTCCTGTGATTTAATGTGATATATTGGCACAGCACCTCACCCTTTGAGGGTGGCCTGGACACCCTAAAGCTTGTTCACGTGTACTGACCCACACCCTGTGTCGACCCATCACTCATCCATATATTTATATTTATATATTCTTATTCCATCCCTTTACTTAGATTTTTGTGTATTATGTATTTGTTGTGGAATTGTTAGATATTGCTGCACTGTCGGAACTAGAAGCACAAGCATTTTACTACACCTGAAATAACATTTTACATCTGTATGTAACCAATAACGTTTGATTTGATTTGATTTGACCCCTGGGATTCGGGTTACTGTATATACAGTTGAAGTCGGAAGTTTACATACACCTCAGCCAAATACATTTAAACTCAGTTTTTCACAATTCCTGACATTTACATCCTCGTAAAAATTCCCTGTTTTAGGTCAGTTAGGATCACCACTTTATTTTAAGAATGTGAAATGTCAGAATAATAGTAGAGAGAATGATTTATTTCAGCTTTTATTTCTTTCATCACACTCCCAGTGGGTCAGAAGTTTACATACACTCAATTAGTATTTGGTAGCATTGCCTTTACATTCTTTAACTTGGGTCAAACGTTTTGGGTAGCCTTCCACAAGCTTCCCACAATAAGTTGGGTGAATTTTGGCCCATTCCTCCTGACAGAGCTGGTGTAACTCAGGTTTGTAGGCCTCCTTGCTCCCACACACTTTTTCAGTTCTGCCCACACATTTTCTATAGGATTGAGGTCAGGGCTTTGTGATGGCCACTCCAATACCTTGACTTTGTTTTCCTTAAGCCATTTTGCCACAACTTTGGAAGTATGCTTGGGGTCATTGTCCATTTGGAAGACCCATTTGCGACCAAGCTTTAACTTCCTGACTGATGTCTTGAGATGTTGCTTCAATATATCCACATAATTTTCCTGCCTCATGATGCCATCTATTTTGTGAAGTGCACCAGGCCCTCCTGCAGCAAAGCACCCCCACAACATGATGCTGCCACCCCCGTGCTTCACGGTTGGGATGGTGTTCTTCGGCTTGCAAGCATCCCCCTTTTTCCTCCAAACATAACGATGGTTATTATGGCCGAACAGTTCTATTTTTGTTTCATCAGACCAGAGGACATTTTTCCAAGAGGTATGATCTTTGTCCCCATGTGCAGTTGCAAACCGTAGTCTGTATTTCTTATGGCGGGTTTGGAGCAGTGGCTTCTTCCTTGCTCGTTTTACTGTGGATATAGATACTTTTGTACCTGTTTTCTCCAGCATCTTCACATGGTCGTTTGCTGTTGTTCTGGGATTGATTTTCACTTTTCGCACCAAAGTACTTTCATCTCTAGGAGACAGAACGCGTCTCCTTCCTGAGCGGTATGACGGCTGCGTGGTCCCATGGTGTTTATACTTGCGTACTATTGTTCGTACAGATGAACGTGGTACCTGCAGGCGTTTGGAAATTGCTCCCAAGGATGAACCAGACTTGTGGAGGTCTACAATTTCTTTTCTGAGGTCTTGGCTGATTTCTTTGGATTTTCCCATGATGTCAAGCAAAGAGGCACTGAGTTTGAAGGTAGACCTTGAAATAATTCCACAGGTACAACTCCAATTGACTCAAATTATGTAAATTAGTCCATTTAAAGGCACAGTCAACTTAGTGTATGTAACTTCTGACCCACTGGAATTGTGATACAGTGAATTATAAGTGAAATAATCTGTCTGTAAACAATTGTTGGAAAAATTACTAGATAGTAGATGTTCTAACCGACTTGCATAAACTATAGTTTGTTAACAAGAAATTTGTGGAGTGGTTGAAAAACGAGTTTGAATTACTCCAACCTAAGTGTATGTAAACTTCCGACTTCAACTGTATAAACTCCAGTCGTACTTTATCAAAAGCCTTTTCAAAATCAGCTATGAAAACCAGGCCTGGTGTCCTCGATATTTCATAGTGTTCTATTGTTTCCAGTACTTGTCTTATATTATCTCCAATGTATCATCCATGTAAAAAACCTGTCTGATTAGGATGAATAATATCTGACAAAACCTTTTTAATTCTATGCGCCAAGCCATTAGCTAGAATATTTGCATCACAACACTGAAGTGTAAGAGACCTCCAACTTTTTAAATGGACTGGATCTTTATATCCACCCCTTGGATCCTGATTCAGTAATAATGATATCAGACCTTCTTGTTGCGTGTCCGATAATATACCTTTTATATAGGAGTGGTTAAAACATGCTAATAACGGTCCTCTGAGTACATCAGAAAAAGGTTTGGTATACTTCTACTGGTATACCACCCAGCCCTGGAGTTCTACTGGTATACCACCCAGCCCTGGAGTTCTACTGGTATACCACCCAGCCCTGGAGTTCTACTGGTATACCACCCAGCCCTGGAGTTCTACTGGTATACCACCCAGCCCTGGAGTTCTACTGGTATACCATCCAGCCCTGGAGTTCTACTGGTATACCATCCAGCCCTGGAGTTCTACTGGTATACCACCCAGCCCTGGAGTTCTACTGGTATACCACCCAGCCCTGGAGTTCTACTGGTATACCACCCAGCCCTGGAGTTCTACTGGTATACCATCCAGCCCTGTAGTTATACTGGTATACCACCCAGCCCTGGAGTTCCACTGGTATACCATCCAGCCCTGGAGTTCTACTGGTATACCACCCAGCCCTGTAGTTCTACTGGTATACCACCCAGCCCTGTAGTTCTACTGGTATACCACCCAGCCCTGGAGTTCTACTGGTATACCATCCAGCCCTGGAGTTCCACTGGTATACCATCCAGCCCTGTAGTTCTACTGGTATACCATCCAGCCCTGGAGTTCTACTGGTATACCACCCAGCCCTGTAGTTCTACTGGTATACCACCCAGCCCTGTAGTTCTACTGGTATACCACCCAGCCCTGTAGTTCTACTGGTATACCACCCAGCCCTGTAGTTCTACTGGTATACCATCCAGCCCTGGAGTTCCACTGGTATACCATCCAGCCCTGGAGTTCTACTGGTATACCATCCAGCCCTGTAGTTCTACTGGTATACCATCCAGCCCTGGAGTTCTACTGGTATACCATCCAGCCCTGGAGTTCTACTGGTATACCACCCAGCCCTGTAGTTCTACTGGTATACCACCCAGCCCTGGAGTTCTACTGGTATACCACCCAGCCCTGTAGTTCTACTGGTATACCATCCAGCCCTGGAGTTCTACTGGTATACCACCCAGCCCTGGAGTTCTACTGGTATACCACCCAGCCCTGGAGTTCTACTGGTATACCACCCAGCCCTGGAGTTCTACTGGTATACCACCCAGCCCTGTAGTTCTACTGGTATACCACCCAGCCCTGGAGTTCTACTGGTATACCACCCAGCCCTGTAGTTCTACTGGTATACCATCCAGCCCTGGAGTTCTACTGGTATACCACCCAGCCCTGGAGTTCTACTGGTATACCACCCAGCCCTGGAGTTCTACTGGTATACCACCCAGCCCTGTAGTTCTACTGGTATACCATCCAGCCCTGGAGTTCTACTGGTATACCACCCAGCCCTGGAGTTCTACTGGTATACCACCCAGCCCTGGAGTTCTACTGGTATACCACCCAGCCCTGTAGTTCTACTGGTATGCCACCCAGCCCTGTAGTTCTGCTGGTATACCATCCAGCCCTGGAGTTCTACTGGTATACCACCCAGCCCTGTAGTTCTACTGGTATACCACCCAGCCCTGTAGTTCTGCTGGTATACCATCCAGCCCTGGAGTTCTACTGGTATACCACCCAGCCCTGTAGTTCTACTGGTATACCACCCAGCCCTGTAGTTCTACTGGTATACCACCCAGCCCTGGAGTTCTACTGGTATACCACCCAGCCCTGGAGTTCTACTGGTATACCACCCAGCCCTGTAGTTCTACTGGTATACCACCCAGCCCTGTAGTTCTACTGGTATACCACCCAGCCCTGTAGTTCTACTGGTATACCACCCAGCCCTGGAGTTCTACTGGTATACCACCCAGCCCTGGAGTTCTACTGGTATGCCATCCAGCCCTGTAGTTCTACTGGTATACCATCCAGCCCTGTAGTTCTACTGGTATACCATCCAGCCCTGGAGTTCTACTGGTATACCATCCAGCCCTGGAGTTCTACTGGTATACCACCCAGCCCTGTAGTTCTACTGGTATACCACCCAGCCCTGGAGTTCTACTGGTATACCACCCAGCCCTGTAGTTCTACTGGTATACCATCCAGCCCTGGAGTTCTACTGGTATACCACCCAGCCCTGGAGTTCTACTGGTATACCACCCAGCCCTGGAGTTCTACTGGTATACCACCCAGCCCTGGAGTTCTACTGGTATACCACCCAGCCCTGTAGTTCTACTGGTATACCACCCAGCCCTGGAGTTCTACTGGTATACCACCCAGCCCTGTAGTTCTACTGGTATACCATCCAGCCCTGGAGTTCTACTGGTATACCACCCAGCCCTGGAGTTCTACTGGTATACCACCCAGCCCTGGAGTTCTACTGGTATACCACCCAGCCCTGTAGTTATACTGGTATACCATCCAGCCCTGGAGTTCTACTGGTATACCACCCAGCCCTGGAGTTCTACTGGTATACCACCCAGCCCTGGAGTTCTACTGGTATACCACCCAGCCCTGTAGTTCTACTGGTATGCCACCCAGCCCTGTAGTTCTGCTGGTATACCATCCAGCCCTGGAGTTCTACTGGTATACCACCCAGCCCTGTAGTTCTACTGGTATACCACCCAGCCCTGTAGTTCTGCTGGTATACCATCCAGCCCTGGAGTTCTACTGGTATACCACCCAGCCCTGTAGTTCTACTGGTATACCACCCAGCCCTGTAGTTCTACTGGTATACCACCCAGCCCTGGAGTTCTACTGGTATACCACCCAGCCCTGGAGTTCTACTGGTATACCACCCAGCCCTGTAGTTCTACTGGTATACCACCCAGCCCTGTAGTTCTACTGGTATACCACCCAGCCCTGTAGTTCTACTGGTATACCACCCAGCCCTGGAGTTCTACTGGTATACCACCCAGCCCTGGAGTTCTACTGGTATGCCATCCAGCCCTGTAGTTCTACTGGTATACCATCCAGCCCTGTAGTTCTACTGGTATACCATCCAGCCCTGTAGTTCTACTGGTATACCACCCAGCCCTGTAGTTCTACTGGTATACCACCCAGCCCTGTAGTTCTACTGGTATACAACCCAGCCCTGTAGTTCTACTGGTATACCATCCAGCCCTGTAGTTATACTGGTATACCACCCAGCCCTGTAGTTCCTCTGGTATGCCATCACACTCCGGACTTAAAGGCTTTAATTCCATCAAGAAGTTCCTCCTCTGTTATTTGGCCTTCACATGAGTCTTTCTGTACAGTTGTTAATTTTACTTTATTAATAGGAAAATAAATCCATACAATTATCTTCGGTTAGTGGAGATGGAGGCGACTGAAAACATATTCTTAAAGTACTTTACTTCCTCTTTCAAAATATCATTAGTTGAATCATGACTGACTCCATAATTTGTAACAAATTTCAATAAAATACATTTGGTAGCATTTCTATGTTGAAGATTGAAAAATAATTTGGTGCATTTTTGTCCATATTCCATCCAGTTTGCTTTATTTTTTATAATATATTACACTGGATCTTTCTTGAATAAGTTCCTCCATTTCTTTTTGTTTTTCCTCTAATTTACTCTGAGCCTCTATGGTACAGTTTGTATTGCTGTATATCTGTACTGTTAGTCCTTCAATTTCCTTTGTTAATATGGACTCTTTTGACCTAAATTGCTTTAGGTTTATAGATGAATACTGAATTGCATGGCCTCTAAAGGCACATTTAAAAGTGTCCCTGTAACGCTCGTCGTATGAAGTAGAAGGAGACCAAGGTGCAGCGTGGTACGTGTTCATGATTTTTAATCAAACTGAACACTGAAACAAAATAACAAAGTCGAACAAAACGAAACAGTTCTGTCAGGTGCAGAAACACAAAACAGAAAACAACTACCCACAAAACACAGGTGGGAAAAAGGCTGCCTAAGTATGATTCCAAATCAGAGACAACAACAGACAGCTGCCTCTGATTGGGAAGTACACTCGGCCAAAAACAAAGAAATAGAAACATAGAAGGGCCACCCTAATCACACCCTGGCCTAACCAAAATAGAGAATAAAAACCTCTCTATGGCCAGGGCGTGACAGTCCCATACAATACAATCAGTTAGAAATTATTCTGTCCTAGTTAAAAACAAGTTATCATCTGGTAGGCTTTGATTAAATTTCCAATATCCTCGCCCATGTGGAAATTCTGTAAGAGTAATATATATGCCAATTATGTGATGATTCGACCGCATTATGTCCCCTATCAACACTTTTTAAACTTTTGGTGCCAGAGAGAATGACATAAGAATGTAATCAAGACGACTAGCTTGATTAAGCCTCCGCCATGTATATCTCATTAGGTCAGGGTATTAAACCTCCTCCATGTATATCTCACTAGGTCAGGATATTAAACCTCCACCATGTATATCTCACTAGGTCAGGATATTAAATCTTCACCATGTATATCTCACTAGGTCAGGATATTAAACCTCCACCATGTATATCTCACTAGGTCGTGATATTAAACCTCCACCATGTATATCTCACTAGGTCAGGGTATTAAACCTCCTCCATGAATACTCACTAGGTCAGGATATTAAACCTCCTCCATGTATATCTCACTAGGTCAGGATATTAAACCTCCTCCATGTATATCTCACTAGGTCAGGATATTAAACCTCCACCATGTATATCTCACTAGGTCAGGATATTAAACCTCCACCATGTATATCTCACTAGGTCAGGGTATTAAACCTCCACCATGTATATCTCATTAGGTCAGGATATTAAACCTCCACCATGTATATCTCACTAGGTCAGGATATTAAACCTCCACCATGTATATCTCATTAGGTCAGGGTATTTAAGCCTCCATATATCCACTAATTCCAATATATCCATGACATTCATGATTTCCTTACGTGCCTGAGGGTGATAGATTGTAGTGTGATTTCCTTAAGTGCCTGAGAGTGATAGTTTGTAGTGTGATTTCCTTAAGTGCCTGAGGGTGATAGTTTGTAGTGTGATTTCCTTAAGTGCCTGAGGGTGATAGTTTGTAGTGTGATTTCCTTAAGTGCCCGAGGGTGATAGTTTGTAGTGTGATTTCCTTAAGTGCCCGAGGGTGATAGTTTGTAGTGTGATTTCCTTAAGTGCCCGAGGGTGATAGTTTGTAGTGGGGAAGGTTTCGGTTAGTCCATTTACATTTGTTTGTTTGCATTTTCCTCAGCAATACCACACCAAAAAAGGTTCTACATTAAGCTCTTTCCTCGAGAGGACTTACAGTTACATATTACAGAATATTCCATATAGTCTGACGAATTGCTTTGCTATTATCATCCATATCTACTATATATACCGTACCAGTCAACAGTTTGGACACACCTACTCATTCAACGGTTTTTCTTTATTTTTTAAAAACAATTTTCTACATTGTAGAATAATAGTGAAGACATCAAAACTATGAAATAACACTTATGGAATCATGTAGGAACCAAAAAAGTATTAAACAAATATTTGAGATTCTTCATAGTAGCCACCCTTTGCCTTGATGGACACCTTTGCACACTCATGGCATTCTCTCAACCAACTTCACCTGGAATGCTTTTCCAACCGTCTTGAAGGAGTTCCCACATATGCTGCGCACTTGTTGGCTGCTTTTCCTTCACTCTACGGTCCAACTCATCCCAAACCATCTCAATTGGGTTGAGGTCGGGTGATTGTGGAGGCCAAGCCATCTGATGCAGCACTCCGTCACTGTCCTTCTTGGTCAAATAGCCCTTACACAGCCTGGAGGTGTGTTGGGTCATTGTCCTGTTGAAAAACAAATGATAGTCCCACTAAGCACAAACCAGATGGGATGGCGTATCGTTGCAGAATGCTGTGGTAGCCATGCTGGTTAAGTGTGCCTTGAATTCTAAATAAATCACTGAGTGTCACCAGCAAAGCCCCCCCACACCATCACACCTCCTCCATGCTTCACGGTGGGAACCACACATGCGGAGATCATCTGTTCACCTACTCTGCATCTCACAAAGACACAGCGGTTGGAACCAAAAATCTCAAATTTAGACTCATCAGACCAAAGGACAGATTTCCACCGGTCTAATGTCCATTGCTCGTGTTTCTTGGCCCAATCTTCTTATTATTGGTGTCCTTTAGTAGTGGTTTCTTTACAGAAATTTTACCATGAAGGCCTGATTCACGCAGTCTCCTCTGTACAGATGATGTTGAGATGTGTCTGTTACTTGAACTCTGAAGCATTTATTTGGGCTGCAATTTCTGAGGCTGGTAACTCTAATGAACTTATCCTCTGCAGCAGAGGTAACTCTGGGTCTTCCTTTCCTGTGGCGGTCCTCATGAGAGCCATTTTAGCGCTTGATGGTTTTTGCGACTGCACTTGAAGAAACTTTAAACGTTCTTGACATGTTCCGTATTGACTGACCTTCTTGTCTTAAAGTTATGATGGACTGTCATTTCTCTTTGCTTATTTGAGCTGTTCTTGACATAATATGGACTTGGTCTTTTACCAAATAGCGCTATCTTCTGTATACCACCCCTACCTTGTCATAACACAACTGATTGGCTCAAACGCTTTAAGAAGGAAATACATTTCACAAATTAACTTTAATAAGGCACACCTATTAATTGAAATGCATTCCAGGTGACTACCTCATGAATTTGGTTGAGAGAATGCCAAGAGCGTGCAAAACTGTCATCAAGGCAAAGTGTGGCTACTTTGAAGAAGCTCAAATCTAAAATATATTTTGATTTGTTTAACACTTTTTTGCTTACTACATGATTCCATGTGTATTATTTCATAGTTTTGATGTCTTCACTATTATTCTAGAATTAAAAAATAAATAAAAACCATAGAATTAGTTGGTGTGTCCAAACTTTTGACTGGGACAGTATGTATCTATAATTATTACATGAATTATTATTATTCTACAGAGTGGGGATAGATGGCGGCAGGTGGCCTAGTGGTTAGAGCAGGTGGCCTAGTGGTTAGAGCAGGTGGCCTGGTGGTTAGAGCAGGTAGTGGTTAGAGCAGGTGGCCTAGTGGTTAGAGCAGGTGGCCTAGTGGTTAGAGCAGGTGGCCTAGTGGTTAGAGCAGGTAGCCTAGTGGTTAGAGCAGGTAGCCTAGTGGTTAGAGCAGGTAGCCTAGTGGTTAGAGCAGGTAGTCTAGTGGTTAGAGCAGGTAGCCTAGTGGTTAGAGCAGGTAGCCTAGTGGTTAGAGCAGGTAGCCTAGTGGTTAGAGCAGGTAGCCTAGTGGTTAGAGCAGGTGGCCTAGTGGTTAGAGCAGGTAGCCTAGTGGTTAGAGCAGGTAGCCTAGTGGTTAGAGCAGGTAGTCTAGTGGTTAGAGCAGGTAGCCTAGTGGTTAGAGCAGGTAGCCTAGTGGTTAGAGCAGGTAGCCTAGTGGTTAGAGCAGGTGGCCTAGTGGTTAGAGCAGGTGGCCTAGTGGTTAGAGCAGGTAGCCTAGTGGTTAGAGCAGGTGGCCTAGTGGTTAGAGCAGGTGGCCTAGTGGTTAGAGCAGGTGGCCTAGTGGTTAGAGCAGGTGGCCTAGTGGTTAGAGCGTTGGGCCAGTAACCGAAAGGTTGCGGGATCGAATCCCTGAGCTGTCAAGGTAAAAATCTGTCATTCTGCCTCTGAGCAAGGAAGTTAACCCACTGTTCCCCTGGCACTGAAAACGTGGATGTTGATTATGGCAGCCTCCCGCACCTCTCTGATTCAGAGGGGTTGGGTTAAATGTGGAAGACACATTTCAGTTGAATGCATTCAGTTGTACAACTGACTAGTTATCCCCCCTCTTTCCCCAGATCAGTGGAGCCTGAGAACACATAACAGAGCGGCTGCTGCTAAATGAGCCCTTTTCCTAGAACAGCGATTTCCCAATAAAATGCTTGAGTTACTGGACACCTGTCTGTGACTGCTGACCCTAGGTCTGTTGATAGGGGCCGTATTGTCCTCTGTCCCTTCAGCAGCATGGCGTCAGGTGCACTTGAGCAGTGTGCACACAGACGCACTAATACACACACACCTGCCACTCCTAGTCTGTCGATAAGCCCCAATGAGCAATGTGTGGCCAAATGGAGACACCACCAGTGTCCCAGTGTCAATGAGTTTCCCACTGAGTATTACTCAAACACAGAGACACACACACACAAATACCCCCCCCCCCCTACACACACACACACACACACACACACACACACACAAAGACCCCCCCCCCCCCCTCCTCTACACACATGCGCAAAGACCCACACACAAAGCCCCCCCCCCCCCCCTCCTCCACACACACACACACACACACACACACACACACACACACAAAGACCCACACACAAAGAACCATACACATACACACACACACACACACGTAAGCTGCACACCAATCTGCCTGTCAGTGAGGCTCATAAATCAAGGTATTTAGGCAGTGTGTGGAGCAGTGAATGCAGGCCTCATTAGAATGCTGGTCAGGGGCAGGCTGCGGGACTTTGTCTGGCCTTTCAAACTACAGCTGCATGGGGAACAGGAGGAATTTGGGGGACAGTCAATGACTCTTAAGATTAAAATGAAATCTAATGTTTTAACATTTATAATAGAAGAGCATCCTGAAACGAGATGGAATTCCTTAAGTACTCCAAATGTAACTGTCCATAAATAGACCGTCTGTAGTGGCAAAGTGAGTCATCTGAAGATTATCTGTGACTATAACAGATAAACAATCCAAACCTTATTTAACCTCATGACACACAATAGTAGACAGTATGGGGCTATTTTTCTCTGGAACACCCCCTGGGTGTTCTTTCTAGGAAGTAGCTACTCTCCTCTTTCATTATCAGTCTGTTCCAGGAAGTAGTTAGTTCTCCTCTTTCATCATCAGTCTGTTCCAGGAAGTAGCTAGTTCTCCTCTTCTCTTTCATCATCAGTCTGTTCCAGGAAGTAGTTAGTTCTCCTCTTTCATCATCAGTCTGTTCCAGGAAGTAGCTAGTTCTCCTCTCCTCTTTCATCATCAGTCTGTTCCAGGAAGTAGCTAGTTCTCCTCTCCTCTTTCATCGTCAGTCTGTTCCAGGAAGTAGCTAGTTCTCCTCTCCTCTTTCATCGTCAGTCTGTTCCAGGAAGTAGCTAGTTCTCCTCTCCTCTTTCATCATCAGTCTGTTCCAGCAAGTAGCTAGTTCTCCTCTTTCATCATCTGTCTGTTCCAGGAAGTAGCTAGTTCTCCTCTTTCATCGTCAGTCTGTTCCAGGAAGTAGCTAGTTCTCCTCTCCTCTTTCATCATCACTCTGTTCCAGGAAGTAGCTAGTTCTCCTCTCCTCTTTCATCATCAGTCTGTTCCAGGAAGTAGCTAGTTCTCCTCTCTTCTTTCATCATAAGTCTGTTCCAGGAAGTAGCTAGTTCTCCTCTCCTCTTTCATTATCAGTCTGTTCCAGGAAGTAGTTAGTTCTCCTCTTTCATCATCAGTCTGTTCCAGGAAGTAGCTAGTTCTCCTCTTCTCTTTCATCATCAGTCTGTTCCAGGAAGTAGTTAGTTCTCCTCTTTCATCATCAGTCTGTTCCAGGAAGTAGCTAGTTCTCCTCTCCTCTTTCATCATCAGTCTGTTCCAGGAAGTAGCTAGTTCTCCTCTCCTCTTTCATCGTCAGTCTGTTCCAGGAAGTAGCTAGTTCTCCTCTCCTCTTTCATCGTCAGTCTGTTCCAGGAAGTAGCTAGTTCTCCTCTCCTCTTTCATCATCAGTCTGTTCCAGGAAGTAGCTAGTTCTCCTCTTTCATCATCAGTCTGTTCCAGGAAGTAGCTAGTTCTCCTCTCCTCTTTTATCATCAGTCTGTTCCAGGAAGTAGCTAGTTCTCCTCTCCTCTTTCATCATCAGTCTGTTCCAGGAAGTAGCTAGTTCTCCTCTTTCATCATCTGTCTGTTCCAGGAAGTAGCTAGTTCTCCTCCTTCATCGTCAGTCTGTTCCAGGAAGTAGCTAGTTCTCCTCTCCTCTTTCATCATCACTCTGTTCCAGGAAGTAGCTAGTTCTCCTCTCCTCTTTCATCATCAGTCTGTTCCAGGAAGTAGCTAGTTCTCCTCTCTTCTTTCATCATAAGTCTGTTCCAGGAAGTAGCTAGTTCTCCTCTCCTCTTTCATCATCAGTCTGTTCCAGGAAGTAGCTAGTTCTCCTCTCCTCTTTTATCATCAGTCTGTTCCAGGAAGTAGCTAGTTATCCTCTTTCATCATCAGTCTGTTCCAGGAAGTAGCTAGTTCTCCTCTTTCATCATCAGTCTGTTCCAGGAAGTAGTTAGTTCTCCTCTTTCATCATCAGTCTGTTCCAGGAAGTAGCTAGTTCTCCTCTCCTCTTTCATCATCAGTCTGTTCCAGGAAGTAGCTAGTTCTCCTCTCCTCTTTCATCGTCAGTCTGTTCCAGGAAGTAGCTAGTTCTCCTCTCCTCTTTCATCATCAGTCTGTTCCAGGAAGTAGCTAGTTCTCCTCTTTCATCATCAGTCTGTTCCAGGAAGTAGCTAGTTCTCCTCTCCTCTTTTATCATCAGTCTGTTCCAGGAAGTAGCTAGTTATCCTCTTTCATCATCAGTCTGTTCCAGGAAGTAGCTCGTTCTCCTCTCCTCTTTCATCATCAGTCTGTTCCAGGAAGTAGTTAGTTCTCCTCTTTCATCATCAGTCTGTTCCAGGAAGTAGCTAGTTCTCCTCTCCTCTTTCATCGTCAGTCTGTTCCAGGAAGTAGCTAGTTCTCCTCTCCTCTTTCATCGTCAGTCTGTTCCAGGAAGTAGCTAGTTCTCCTCTCCTCTTTCATCATCAGTCTGTTCCAGGAAGTAGCTAGTTCTCCTCTTTCATCATCAGTCTGTTCCAGGAAGTAGCTAGTTCTCCTATCCTCTTTTATCATCAGTCTGTTCCAGGAAGTAGCTAGTTCTCCTCTCCTCTTTCATCATCAGTCTGTTCCAGGAAGTAGCTAGTTCTCCTCTTTCATCATCTGTCTGTTCCAGGAAGTAGCTAGTTCTCCTCTTTCATCGTCAGTCTGTTCCAGGAAGTAGCTAGTTCTCCTCTCTTCTTTCATCATCACTCTGTTCCAGGAAGTATCTAGTTCTCCTCTCCTCTTTCATCATCAGTCTGTTCCAGGAAGTAGCTAGTTCTCCTCTCTTCTTTCATCATAAGTCTGTTCCAGGAAGTAGCTAGTTCTCCTCTCCTCTTTCATTATCAGTCTGTTCCAGGAAGTAGTTAGTTCTCCTCTTTCATCATCAGTCTGTTCCAGGAAGTAGCTAGTTCTCCTCTTCTCTTTCATCATCAGTCTGTTCCAGGAAGTAGTTAGTTCTCCTCTTTCATCATCAGTCTGTTCCAGGAAGTAGCTAGTTCTCCTCTCCTCTTTCATCATCAGTCTGTTCCAGGAAGTAGCTAGTTCTCCTCTCCTCTTTCATCGTCAGTCTGTTCCAGGAAGTAGCTAGTTCTCCTCTCCTCTTTCATCGTCAGTCTGTTCCAGGAAGTAGCTAGTTCTCCTCTCCTCTTTCATCATCAGTCTGTTCCAGGAAGTAGCTAGTTCTCCTCTTTCATCATCAGTCTGTTCCAGGAAGTAGCTAGTTCTCCTCTCCTCTTTTATCATCAGTCTGTTCCAGGAAGTAGCTAGTTCTCCTCTCCTCTTTCATCATCAGTCTGTTCCAGGAAGTAGCTAGTTCTCCTCTTTCATCATCTGTCTGTTCCAGGAAGTAGCTAGTTCTCCTCTTTCATCGTCAGTCTGTTCCAGGAAGTAGCTAGTTCTCCTCTCCTCTTTCATCATCACTCTGTTCCAGGAAGTAGCTAGTTCTCCTCTCCTCTTTCATCATCAGTCTGTTCCAGGAAGTAGCTAGTTCTCCTCTCTTCTTTCATCATAAGTCTGTTCCAGGAAGTAGCTAGTTCTCCTCTCCTCTTTCATCATCAGTCTGTTCCAGGAAGTAGCTAGTTCTCCTCTCCTCTTTTATCATCAGTCTGTTCCAGGAAGTAGCTAGTTATCCTCTTTCATCATCAGTCTGTTCCAGGAAGTAGCTAGTTCTCCTCTCCTCTTTCATCATCAGTCTGTTCCAGGAAGTAGTTAGTTCTCCTCTTTCATCATCAGTCTGTTCCAGGAAGTAGCTAGTTCTCCTCTCCTCTTTCATCATCAGTCTGTTCCAGGAAGTAGCTAGTTCTCCTCTCCTCTTTCATCGTCAGTCTGTTCCAGGAAGTAGCTAGTTCTCCTCTCCTCTTTCATCATCAGTCTGTTCCAGGAAGTAGCTAGTTCTCCTCTTTCATCATCAGTCTGTTCCAGGAAGTAGCTAGTTCTCCTCTCCTCTTTTATCATCAGTCTGTTCCAGGAAGTAGCTAGTTATCCTCTTTCATCATCAGTCTGTTCCAGGAAGTAGCTCGTTCTCCTCTCCTCTTTCATCATCAGTCTGTTCCAGGAAGTAGTTAGTTCTCCTCTTTCATCATCAGTCTGTTCCAGGAAGTAGCTAGTTCTCCTCTCCTCTTTCATCGTCAGTCTGTTCCAGGAAGTAGCTAGTTCTCCTCTCCTCTTTCATCGTCAGTCTGTTCCAGGAAGTAGCTAGTTCTCCTCTCCTCTTTCATCATCAGTCTGTTCCAGGAAGTAGCTAGTTCTCCTCTTTCATCATCAGTCTGTTCCAGGAAGTAGCTAGTTCTCCTCTCCTCTTTTATCATCAGTCTGTTCCAGGAAGTAGCTAGTTCTCCTCTCCTCTTTCATCAACAGTCTGTTCCAGGAAGTAGCTAGTTCTCCTCTTTCATCATCAGTCTGTTCCAGGAAGTAGCTAGTTCTCCTCTTTCATCGTCAGTCTGTTCCAGGAAGTAGCTAGTTCTCCTTTCCTCTTTCATCATCAGTCTGTTCCAGGAAGTAGCTAGTTCTCCTCTCCTCTTTCATCATCAGTCTGTTCCAGGAAGTAGCTAGTTCTCCTCTCCTCTTTCATCATCAGTCTGTTCCAGGAAGTAGCTAGTTCTTCTCTCCTCTTTCATCATCAGTCTGTTCCAGGAAGTAGCTAGTTCTCCTCTCCTCTTTCATCGTCAGTCTGTTCCAGGAAGTAGCTAGTTCTCCTCTCCTCTTTCATCGTCATTCTGTTCCAGTAAGTAGCTAGTTCTCCTCTCCTGTTTCATCATCAGTCTGTTCCAGGAAGTAGCTAGTTCTCCTCTCCTCTTTCATCGTCAGTCTGTTCCAGGAAGTAGCTAGTTCTACTCTCCTCTTTCATCATCAGTCTGTTCCAGGAAGTAGCTAGTTCTCCTCTCCTCTTTCATCGTCAGTCTGTTCCAGGAAGTAGCTAGTTCTCCTCTCCTCTTTCATCATCAGTCTGTTCCAGGAAGTAGCTAGTTCTCCTCTCCTCTTTCATCGTCAGTCTGTTCCAGGAAGTAGCTAGTTCTCCTCTCCTCTTTCATCATCAGTCTGTTCCAGGAAGTAGCTAGTTCTCCTCTCCTCTTTCATCATCAGTCTGTTCCAGGAAGTAGCTAGTTCTCCTCTCCTCTTTCATCATCAGTCTGTTCCAGGAAGTAGCTCGTTCTCCTCTTTCATCATCAGTCTGTTCCCGGAAGTAGCTAGTTCTCCTCTTTCATTGTCAGTCTGTTCCAGGAAGTAGCTAGTTCTCCTCTCCTCTTTCATCATCACTCTGTTCCAGGAAGTAGCTAGTTCACCTCTCCTCTTTCATCGTCAGTCTGTTCCAGGAAGTAGCTAGTTCTCCTCTCCTCTTTCATCATCAGTCTGTTCCAGGAAGTAGCTAGTTCTCCTCTCCTCTTTCATCATCAGTCTGTTCCAGGAAGTAGCTAGTTCTCCTCTCCTCTTTCATCGTCAGTCTGTTCCAGGAAGTAGCTAGTTCTCCTCTTTCATCATCAGTCTGTTCCAGGAAGTAGCTAGTTCTCCTCTCCTCTTTCATCATCAGTCTGTTCAAGGAAGCAGAACCACACCGAGCAGAACAGTGTATTTCTCAAACCAGTCCTCGCAGACCCCTCGTAATTCAACATATTGGATTTATTCCAACACTGCCCACTAAATCCACCTGATTCATCTGATTCACCTGATTCAACTGGTCAAGGACTTGGTGATTTGCTTAGTTGACTGGTTGACTAAGGTGTGCGTCAGTTGGTATACATCAGATATGTGGAATGACAGAAGGTCACCAAGGACTGGTCAGAGAAGAAGGGTTTTAAATGTTACAGCTGTTTATAGGGCTGTGGTATCTAGTTAAACTCATGATCTATGATTTATAGAAGAGACCATCTGGTTGTTGATGCCATAACGCTGACTATGACCTTGTGTGTGTGTGTGTGTGTGTGTGTGTGTGTGTGTGTGTGTGTGTGTGTGTGTGTGTGTGTGTGTGTGTGTGTGTGTGTGTGTTTTTCTGAGTGTGTGTGTGTGTGTGTGTGTGTGTGTGTGTGTGTGTGTGTGTGTGTGTGTGTGTGTGTGTGTGTTTCTGAGTGTGAGTGTGTGTGTCTGTGTGTGAGTATGTGAGTATGTGTAACCGATATGAGGTGAGATTTGGCTCAGGACCTGTCTTCTCTGGCTAACCAGCCATGGTGGAGATGTCAAAGTAGTAATACAGCCTTTACAGAGAGGAGACGGGTCTGTAGTACAGACACAGTGTTGTCATCTCCTAGTCTGTGACTTGTTTGTTACCTAATGATGCTTACCTTATCTGTTTATATTTTCCTGCTTGCTGTGTTGTCATTATATCTTGTCTTTCATGTTCAAATCAGTAAGAATTAGATTTTTTCAAGTGCATATTATTATTTACTTCCTGTGTCATGATCTTATGTATAAATAAACATCATTTTGTTCATGCAGCAAGGGATTTGTCATGCCATTATAGGCTGCAGTGTTAAACTGTGCCCAGTTGAGATCTCTGGAACGTGGCCCACTTTCTGCCCATCTCTGAGGACCTACGGCTCACTGAGCACAGAACTGTTTTGGGACAGGCATTTTGTCTGACCACCCCCACTAGTATTGTTCAGGACTCAGCCAGCAGTGTACAGCACAAACTGTCCTCAGACAACTCTGCCAAGGGACAGACTAAAGGGACTTTTCTGACGTGCAAACGATATTTCATTTCAGAATTGGTTAAAATTAGGTTACAGTTAAGATGATGGTTAAGGTCAGGGTTAAGATGATGGTTACGGTCAGGGTTAATGGTTTGATTAAGGTTAGGGTTAAGGTAAGGGTCAGTTTTAGATTTTGACTAGTTGGTTTGCAAGTCAGAAAAGTCCCTTTAATCTCACCCCTTTCCCAAGGCCTTCCGGGTTAGAGCGCTGCACTTCTAAACAATGATGTTTACAATGCACTTCGTGTTGAACTATTGACCCCTGCTGCCATCTTGGACCAGCTGTCTGTTGAAAAGAAGATCAATGAGATTAACCTTTATTTTCTTTATTCAAAGACGTGTGTGGTTGTGTTCCTTTCCCTTAGAGGACTGACATTATGTTATTCTGTAGCGTACCGTAGAGGACTGACATTATGTTATTCTGTAGCGTACAGTAGAGGACTGACATTATGTTATTCTGTAGCGTACTGTAGAGGACTGACATTATGTTATTCTGTAGCGTACCGTAGAGGACTGACATTATGTTATTCTGTAGCGTACTGTAGAGGACTGACATTATGTTATTCTGTAGCGTACTGTAGAGGACTGACATTATGTTATTCTGTAGCGTACCGTAGAGGACTGACATTATGTTATTCTGTAGCGTACCGTAGAGGACTGACATTATGTTATTCTGTAGCGTACAGTAGAGGACTGACATTATGTTATTCTGTAGCGTACAGTAGAGGACTGACATTATGTTATTCTGTAGCGTACAGTAGAGGACTGACATTATGTTATTCTGTAGCGTACAGTAGAGGACTGACATTGTGTTATTCTGTAGCGTACTGTAGAGGACTGACATTATGTTATTCTGTAGCGTACAGTAGAGGACTGACATTATGTTATTCTGTAGCGTACTGTAGAGGACTGACATTATGTTATTCTGTAGCGTACAGTAGAGGACTGACATTATGTTATTCTGTAGCGTACTGTAGAGGACTGACATTATGTTATTCTGTAGCGTACCGTAGAGGACTGACATTATGTTATTCTGTAGCGTACAGTAGAGGACTGACATTATGTTATTCTGTAGCGTACAGTAGAGGACTGACATTATGTTATTCTGTAGCGTACAGTAGAGGACTGACATTATGTTATTCTGTAGCGTACAGTAGAGGACTGACATTGTGTTATTCTGTAGCGTACAGTAGAGGACTGACATTATGTTATTCTGTAGCGTACAGTAGAGGACTGACATTATGTTATTCTGTAGCGTACAGTAGAGGACTGACATTATGTTATTCTGTAGCGTACAGTAGAGGACTGACATTATGTTATTCTGTAGCGTACCGTAGAGGACTGACATTATGTTATTCTGTAGCGTACTGTAGAGGACTGACATTATGTTATTCTGTAGCGTACAGTAGAGGACTGACATTATGTTATTCTGTAGCGTACAGTAGAGGACTGACATTATGTTATTCTGTAGCGTACCGTAGAGGACTGACATTATGTTATTCTGTAGCGTACAGTAGAGGACTGACATTATGTTATTCTGTAGCGTACTGTAGAGGACTGACATTATGTTATTCTGTAGCGTACTGTAGAGGACTGACATTGTGTTATTCTGTAGCGTACTGTAGAGGACTGACATTATGTTATTCTGTAGCGTACTGTAGAGGACTGACATTATGTTATTCTGTAGCGTACAGTAGAGGACTGACATTATGTTATTCTGTAGCGTACCGTAGAGGACTGACATTATGTTATTCTGTAGCGTACAGTAGAGGACTGACATTATGTTATTCTGTAGCGTACAGTAGAGGACTGACATTATGTTATTCTGTAGCGTACTGTAGAGGACTGACATTATGTTATTCTGTAGCGTACTGTAGAGGACTGACATTATGTTATTCTGTAGCGTACAGTAGAGGACTGACATTATGTTATTCTGTAGCGTACAGTAGAGGACTGACATTATGTTATTCTGTAGCGTACAGTAGAGGACTGACATTATGTTATTCTGTAGCGTACAGTAGAGGACTGACATTATGTTATTCTGTAGCGTACTGTAGAGGACTGACATTATGTTATTCTGTAGCGTACTGTAGAGGACTGACATTATGTTATTCTGTAGCGTACAGTAGAGGACTGACATTATGTTATTCTGTAGCGTACTGTAGAGGACTGACATTATGTTATTCTGTAGCGTACAGTAGAGGACTGACATTATGTTATTCTGTAGCGTACCGTAGAGGACTGACATTATGTTATTCTGTAGCGTACAGTAGAGGACTGACATTATGTTATTCTGTAGCGTACAGTAGAGGACTGACATTATGTTATTCTGTAGCGTACTGTAGAGGACTGACATTATGTTATTCTGTAGCGTACTGTAGAGGACTGACATTATGTTATTCTGTAGCGTACAGTAGAGGACTGACATTATGTTATTCTGTAGCGTACAGTAGAGGACTGACATTATGTTATTCTGTAGCGTACAGTAGAGGACTGACATTATGTTATTCTGTAGCGTACAGTAGAGGACTGACATTATGTTATTCTGTAGCGTACAGTAGAGGACTGACATTATGTTATTCTGTAGCGTACTGTAGAGGACTGACATTATGTTATTCTGTAGCGTACTGTAGAGGACTGACATTATGTTATTCTGTAGCGTACAGTAGAGGACTGACATTATGTTATTCTGTAGCGTACAGTAGAGGACTGACATTATGTTATTCTGTAGCGTACAGTAGAGGACTGACATTATGTTATTCTGTAGCGTACAGTAGAGGACTGACATTATGTTATTCTGTAGCGTACAGTAGAGGACTGACATTGTGTTATTCTGTAGCGTACTGTAGAGGACTGACATTATGTTATTCTGTAGCGTACAGTAGAGGACTGACATTATGTTATTCTGTAGCGTACAGTAGAGGACTGACATTATGTTATTCTGTAGCGTACTGTAGAGGACTGACATTATGTTATTCTGTAGCGTACAGTAGAGGACTGACATTGTGTTATTCTGTAGCGTACTGTAGAGGACTGACATTATGTTATTCTGTAGCGTACAGTAGAGGACTGACATTATGTTATTCTGTAGCGTACCGTAGAGGACTGACATTATGTTATTCTGTAGCGTACTGTAGAGGACTGACATTATGTTATTCTGTAGCGTACAGTAGAGGACTGACATTGTGTTATTCTGTAGCGTACTGTAGAGGACTGACATTATGTTATTCTGTAGCGTACAGTAGAGGACTGACATTGTGTTATTCTGTAGCGTACTGTAGAGGACTGACATTGTGTTATTCTGTAGCGTACAGTAGAGGACTGACATTATGTTATTCTGTAGCGTACTGTAGAGGACTGACATTATGTTATTCTGTAGCGTACAGTAGAGGACTGACATTATGTTATTCTGTAGCGTACTGTAGAGGACTGACATTATGTTATTCTGTAGCGTACTGTAGAGGACTGACATTATGTTATTCTGTAGCGTACAGTAGAGGACTGACATTATGTTATTCTGTAGCGTACTGTAGAGGACTGACATTGTGTTATTCTGTAGCGTACAGTAGAGGACTGACATTATGTTATTCTGTAGCGTACCGTAGAGGACTGACATTATGTTATTCTGTAGCGTACAGTAGAGGACTGACATTATGTTATTCTGTAGCGTACAGTAGAGGACTGACATTATGTTATTCTGTAGCGTACAGTAGAGGACTGACATTATGTTATTCTGTAGCGTACAGTAGAGGACTGACATTATGTTATTCTGTAGCGTACTGTAGAGGACTGACATTATGTTATTCTGTAGCGTACAGTAGAGGACTGACATTATGTTATTCTGTAGCGTACTGTAGAGGACTGACATTATGTTATTCTGTAGCGTACTGTAGAGGACTGACATTATGTTATTCTGTAGCGTACTGTAGAGGACTGACATTATGTTATTCTGTAGCGTACAGTAGAGGACTGACATTATGTTATTCTGTAGCGTACAGTAGAGGACTGACATTATGTTATTCTGTAGCGTACAGTAGAGGACTGACATTATGTTATTCTGTAGCGTACAGTAGAGGACTGACATTGTGTTATTCTGTAGCGTACTGTAGAGGACTGACATTATGTTATTCTGTAGCGTACAGTAGAGGACTGACATTATGTTATTCTGTAGCGTACAGTAGAGGACTGACATTATGTTATTCTGTAGCGTACTGTAGAGGACTGACATTATGTTATTCTGTAGCGTACAGTAGAGGACTGACATTATGTTATTCTGTAGCGTACAGTAGAGGACTGACATTATGTTATTCTGTAGCGTACTGTAGAGGACTGACATTATGTTATTCTGTAGCGTACAGTAGAGGACTGACATTATGTTATTCTGTAGCGTACAGTAGAGGACTGACATTGTGTTATTCTGTAGCGTACCGTAGAGGACTGACATTATGTTATTCTGTAGCGTACAGTAGAGGACTGACATTATGTTATTCTGTAGCGTACAGTAGAGGACTGACATTATGTTATTCTGTAGCGTACTGTAGAGGACTGACATTATGTTATTCTGTAGCGTACCGTAGAGGACTGACATTATGTTATTCTGTAGCGTACAGTAGAGGACTGACATTATGTTATTCTGTAGCGTACTGTAGAGGACTGACATTATGTTATTCTGTAGCGTACTGTAGAGGACTGACATTATGTTATTCTGTAGCGTACAGTAGAGGACTGACATTATGTTATTCTGTAGCGTACAGTAGAGGACTGACATTATGTTATTCTGTAGCGTACTGTAGAGGACTGACATTATGTTATTCTGTAGCGTACAGTAGAGGACTGACATTATGTTATTCTGTAGCGTACAGTAGAGGACTGACATTGTGTTATTCTGTAGCGTACCGTAGAGGACTGACATTATGTTATTCTGTAGCGTACAGTAGAGGACTGACATTATGTTATTCTGTAGCGTACAGTAGAGGACTGACATTATGTTATTCTGTAGCGTACTGTAGAGGACTGACATTATGTTATTCTGTAGCGTACCGTAGAGGACTGACATTATGTTATTCTGTAGCGTACAGTAGAGGACTGACATTATGTTATTCTGTAGCGTACTGTAGAGGACTGACATTATGTTATTCTGTAGCGTACAGTAGAGGACTGACATTATGTTATTCTGTAGCGTACAGTAGAGGACTGACATTGTGTTATTCTGTAGCGTACCGTAGAGGACTGACATTATGTTATTCTGTAGCGTACAGTAGAGGACTGACATTATGTTATTCTGTAGCGTACTGTAGAGGACTGACATTATGTTATTCTGTAGCGTACTGTAGAGGACTGACATTATGTTATTCTGTAGCGTACTGTAGAGGACTGACATTATGTTATTCTGTAGCGTACAGTAGAGGACTGACATTATGTTATTCTGTAGCGTACTGTAGAGGACTGACATTATGTTATTCTGTAGCGTACTGTAGAGGACTGACATTATGTTATTCTGTAGCGTACAGTAGAGGACTGACATTATGTTATTCTGTAGCGTACAGTAGAGGACTGACATTATGTTATTCTGTAGCGTACAGTAGAGGACTGACATTATGTTATTCTGTAGCGTACTGTAGAGGACTGACATTATGTTATTCTGTAGCGTACTGTAGAGGACTGACATTATGTTATTCTGTAGCGTACTGTAGAGGACTGACATTATGTTATTCTGTAGCGTACTGTAGAGGACTGACATTATGTTATTCTGTAGCGTACAGTAGAGGACTGACATTATGTTATTCTGTAGCGTACAGTAGAGGACTGACATTATGTTATTCTGTAGCGTACAGTAGAGGACTGACATTATGTTATTCTGTAGCGTACTGTAGAGGACTGACATTATGTTATTCTGTAGCGTACTGTAGAGGACTGACATTATGTTATTCTGTAGCGTACCGTAGAGGACTGACATTATGTTATTCTGTAGCGTACAGTAGAGGACTGACATTATGTTATTCTGTAGCGTACTGTAGAGGACTGACATTATGTTATTCTGTAGCGTACTGTAGAGGACTGACATTATGTTATTCTGTAGCGTACAGTAGAGGACTGACATTATGTTATTCTGTAGCGTACAGTAGAGGACTGACATTATGTTATTCTGTAGCGTACTGTAGAGGACTGACATTATGTTATTCTGTAGCGTACCGTAGAGGACTGACATTATGTTATTCTGTAGCGTACAGTAGAGGACTGACATTATGTTATTCTGTAGCGTACTGTAGAGGACTGACATTATGTTATTCTGTAGCGTACTGTAGAGGACTGACATTATGTTATTCTGTAGCGTACAGTAGAGGACTGACATTATGTTATTCTGTAGCGTACAGTAGAGGACTGACATTATGTTATTCTGTAGCGTACTGTAGAGGACTGACATTATGTTATTCTGTAGCGTACAGTAGAGGACTGACATTATGTTATTCTGTAGCGTACAGTAGAGGACTGACATTGTGTTATTCTGTAGTGTACCGTAGAGGACTGACATTATGTTATTCTGTAGCGTACAGTAGAGGACTGACATTATGTTATTCTGTAGCGTACAGTAGAGGACTGACATTATGTTATTCTGTAGCGTACTGTAGAGGACTGACATTATGTTATTCTGTAGCGTACCGTAGAGGACTGACATTATGTTATTCTGTAGCGTACAGTAGAGGACTGACATTATGTTATTCTGTAGCGTACTGTAGAGGACTGACATTATGTTATTCTGTAGCGTACAGTAGAGGACTGACATTATGTTATTCTGTAGCGTACAGTAGAGGACTGACATTGTGTTATTCTGTAGCGTACCGTAGAGGACTGACATTATGTTATTCTGTAGCGTACAGTAGAGGACTGACATTATGTTATTCTGTAGCGTACTGTAGAGGACTGACATTATGTTATTCTGTAGCGTACTGTAGAGGACTGACATTATGTTATTCTGTAGCGTACTGTAGAGGACTGACATTATGTTATTCTGTAGCGTACAGTAGAGGACTGACATTATGTTATTCTGTAGCGTACTGTAGAGGACTGACATTATGTTATTCTGTAGCGTACTGTAGAGGACTGACATTATGTTATTCTGTAGCGTACAGTAGAGGACTGACATTATGTTATTCTGTAGCGTACAGTAGAGGACTGACATTATGTTATTCTGTAGCGTACAGTAGAGGACTGACATTATGTTATTCTGTAGCGTACTGTAGAGGACTGACATTATGTTATTCTGTAGCGTACTGTAGAGGACTGACATTATGTTATTCTGTAGCGTACCGTAGAGGACTGACATTATGTTATTCTGTAGCGTACAGTAGAGGACTGACATTATGTTATTCTGTAGCGTACAGTAGAGGACTGACATTATGTTATTCTGTAGCGTACTGTAGAGGACTGACATTATGTTATTCTGTAGCGTACTGTAGAGGACTGACATTATGTTATTCTGTAGCGTACCGTAGAGGACTGACATTATGTTATTCTGTAGCGTACCGTAGAGGACTGACATTATGTTATTCTGTAGCGTACCGTAGAGGACTGACATTGTGTTATTCTGTAGCGTACAGTAGAGGACTGACATTATGTTATTCTGTAGCGTACCGTAGAGGACTGACATTGTTATTCTGTAGCGTACTGTAGAGGACTGACATTATGTTATTCTGTAGCGTACAGTAGAGGACTGACATTATGTTATTCTGTAGCGTACAGTAGAGGACTGACATTATGTTATTCTGTAGCGTACCGTAGAGGACTGACATTGTTATTCTGTAGCGTACTGTAGAGGACTGACATTATGTTATTCTGTAGCGTACCGTAGAGGACTGACATTGTGTTATTCTGTAGCGTACAGTAGAGGACTGACATTATGTTATTCTGTAGCGTACTGTAGAGGACTGACATTGTGTTATTCTGTAGCGTACAGTAGAGGACTGACATTATGTTATTCTGTAGCGTACCGTAGAGGACTGACATTATGTTATTCTGTAGCGTACAGTAGAGGACTGACATTGTGTTATTCTGTAGCGTACCGTAGAGGACTGACATTATGTTATTCTGTAGCGTACCGTAGAGGACTGACATTATGTTATTCTGTAGCGTACAGTAGAGGACTGACATTATGTTATTCTGTAGCGTACAGTAGAGGACTGACATTGTGTTATTCTGTAGCGTACAGTAGAGGACTGTCATTATGTTATTCTGTAGCGTACCGTAGAGGACTGACATTGTTATTCTGTAGCGTACAGTAGAGGACTGACATTATGTTATTCTGTAGCCTACTGTAGAGGACTGACATTGTGTTATTCTGTAGCGTACCGTAGAGGACTGACATTATGTTATTCTGTAGCGTACAGTAGAGGACTGACATTATGTTATTCTGTAGCGTACAGTAGAGGACTGACATTATGTTATTCTGTAGCGTACAGTAGAGGACTGACATTATGTTATTCTGTAGCGTACCGTAGAGGACTGACATTATGTTATTCTGTAGCGTACAGTAGAGGACTGACATTATGTTATTCTGTAGCGTACAGTAGAGGACTGACATTATGTTATTCTGTAGCGTACTGTAGAGGACTGACATTATGTTATTCTGTAGCGTACTGTAGAGGACTGACATTATGTTATTCTGTAGCGTACAGTAGAGGACTGACATTATGTTATTCTGTAGCGTACAGTAGAGGACTGACATTATGTTATTCTGTAGCGTACTGTAGAGGACTGACATTATGTTATTCTGTAGCGTACCGTAGAGGACTGACATTATGTTATTCTGTAGCGTACCGTAGAGGACTGACATTATGTTATTCTGTAGCGTACTGTAGAGGACTGACATTATGTTATTCTGTAGCGTACTGTAGAGGACTGACATTATGTTATTCTGTAGCGTACCGTAGAGGACTGACATTATGTTATTCTGTAGCGTACTGTAGAGGACTGACATTATGTTATTCTGTAGCGTACTGTAGAGGACTGACATTATGTTATTCTGTAGCGTACCGTAGAGGACTGACATTATGTTATTCTGTAGCGTACTGTAGAGGACTGACATTATGTTATTCTGTAGCGTACCGTAGAGGACTGACATTATGTTATTCTGTAGCGTACAGTAGAGGACTGACATTATGTTATTCTGTAGCGTACTGTAGAGGACTGACATTGTGTTATTCTGTAGCGTACAGTAGAGGACTGACATTATGTTATTCTGTAGCGTACAGTAGAGGACTGACATTATGTTATTCTGTAGCGTACCGTAGAGGACTGACATTATGTTATTCTGTAGCGTACAGTAGAGGACTGACATTATGTTATTCTGTAGCGTACAGTAGAGGACTGACATTATGTTATTCTGTAGCGTACAGTAGAGGACTGACATTATGTTATTCTGTAGCGTACAGTAGAGGACTGACATTATGTTATTCTGTAGCGTACAGTAGAGGACTGACATTATGTTATTCTGTAGCGTACCGTAGAGGACTGACATTATGTTATTCTGTAGCGTACTGTAGAGGACTGACATTATGTTATTCTGTAGCGTACTGTAGAGGACTGACATTATGTTATTCTGTAGCGTACTGTAGAGGACTGACATTATGTTATTCTGTAGCGTACTGTAGAGGACTGACATTATGTTATTCTGTAGCGTACCGTAGAGGACTGACATTATGTTATTCTGTAGCGTACAGTAGAGGACTGACATTATGTTATTCTGTAGCGTACAGTAGAGGACTGACATTATGTTATTCTGTAGCGTACCGTAGAGGACTGACATTATGTTATTCTGTAGCGTACCGTAGAGGACTGACATTATGTTATTCTGTAGCGTACTGTAGAGGACTGACATTATGTTATTCTGTAGCGTACAGTAGAGGACTGACATTATGTTATTCTGTAGCGTACCGTAGAGGACTGACATTATGTTATTCTGTAGCGTACTGTAGAGGACTGACATTATGTTATTCTGTAGCGTACTGTAGAGGACTGACATTATGTTATTCTGTAGCGTACCGTAGAGGACTGACATTATGTTATTCTGTAGCGTACTGTAGAGGACTGACATTATGTTATTCTGTAGCGTACTGTAGAGGACTGACATTATGTTATTCTGTAGCGTACAGTAGAGGACTGACATTATGTTATTCTGTAGCGTACAGTAGAGGACTGACATTATGTTATTCTGTAGCGTACTGTAGAGGACTGACATTATGTTATTCTGTAGCGTACAGTAGAGGACTGACATTATGTTATTCTGTAGCGTACCGTAGAGGACTGACATTATGTTATTCTGTAGCGTACCGTAGAGGACTGACATTATGTTATTCTGTAGCGTACTGTAGAGGACTGACATTATGTTATTCTGTAGCGTACAGTAGAGGACTGACATTATGTTATTCTGTAGCGTACAGTAGAGGACTGACATTGTGTTATTCTGTAGCGTACCGTAGAGGACTGACATTATGTTATTCTGTAGCGTACCGTAGAGGACTGACATTATGTTATTCTGTAGCGTACTGTAGAGGACTGACATTATGTTATTCTGTAGCGTACTGTAGAGGACTGACATTATGTTATTCTGTAGCGTACTGTAGAGGACTGACATTATGTTATTCTGTAGCGTACTGTAGAGGACTGACATTATGTTATTCTGTAGCGTACAGTAGAGGACTGACATTATGTTATTCTGTAGCGTACAGTAGAGGACTGACATTATGTTATTCTGTAGCGTACAGTAGAGGACTGACATTATGTTATTCTGTAGCGTACAGTAGAGGACTGACATTATGTTATTCTGTAGCGTACTGTAGAGGACTGACATTATGTTATTCTGTAGCGTACTGTAGAGGACTGACATTATGTTATTCTGTAGCGTACAGTAGAGGACTGACATTATGTTATTCTGTAGCGTACCGTAGAGGACTGACATTATGTTATTCTGTAGCGTACTGTAGAGGACTGACATTATGTTATTCTGTAGCGTACCGTAGAGGACTGACATTATGTTATTCTGTAGCGTACAGTAGAGGACTGACATTATGTTATTCTGTAGCGTACTGTAGAGGACTGACATTGTGTTATTCTGTAGCGTACAGTAGAGGACTGACATTATGTTATTCTGTAGCGTACAGTAGAGGACTGACATTATGTTATTCTGTAGCGTACCGTAGAGGACTGACATTATGTTATTCTGTAGCGTACAGTAGAGGACTGACATTATGTTATTCTGTAGCGTACAGTAGAGGACTGACATTATGTTATTCTGTAGCGTACAGTAGAGGACTGACATTATGTTATTCTGTAGCGTACAGTAGAGGACTGACATTATGTTATTCTGTAGCGTACAGTAGAGGACTGACATTATGTTATTCTGTAGCGTACCGTAGAGGACTGACATTATGTTATTCTGTAGCGTACTGTAGAGGACTGACATTATGTTATTCTGTAGCGTACTGTAGAGGACTGACATTATGTTATTCTGTAGCGTACTGTAGAGGACTGACATTATGTTATTCTGTAGCGTACTGTAGAGGACTGACATTATGTTATTCTGTAGCGTACCGTAGAGGACTGACATTATGTTATTCTGTAGCGTACAGTAGAGGACTGACATTATGTTATTCTGTAGCGTACAGTAGAGGACTGACATTATGTTATTCTGTAGCGTACCGTAGAGGACTGACATTATGTTATTCTGTAGCGTACCGTAGAGGACTGACATTATGTTATTCTGTAGCGTACTGTAGAGGACTGACATTATGTTATTCTGTAGCGTACAGTAGAGGACTGACATTATGTTATTCTGTAGCGTACCGTAGAGGACTGACATTATGTTATTCTGTAGCGTACTGTAGAGGACTGACATTATGTTATTCTGTAGCGTACTGTAGAGGACTGACATTATGTTATTCTGTAGCGTACCGTAGAGGACTGACATTATGTTATTCTGTAGCGTACTGTAGAGGACTGACATTATGTTATTCTGTAGCGTACTGTAGAGGACTGACATTATGTTATTCTGTAGCGTACAGTAGAGGACTGACATTATGTTATTCTGTAGCGTACAGTAGAGGACTGACATTATGTTATTCTGTAGCGTACTGTAGAGGACTGACATTATGTTATTCTGTAGCGTACAGTAGAGGACTGACATTATGTTATTCTGTAGCGTACCGTAGAGGACTGACATTATGTTATTCTGTAGCGTACCGTAGAGGACTGACATTATGTTATTCTGTAGCGTACTGTAGAGGACTGACATTATGTTATTCTGTAGCGTACAGTAGAGGACTGACATTATGTTATTCTGTAGCGTACAGTAGAGGACTGACATTGTGTTATTCTGTAGCGTACCGTAGAGGACTGACATTATGTTATTCTGTAGCGTACCGTAGAGGACTGACATTATGTTATTCTGTAGCGTACTGTAGAGGACTGACATTATGTTATTCTGTAGCGTACTGTAGAGGACTGACATTATGTTATTCTGTAGCGTACTGTAGAGGACTGACATTATGTTATTCTGTAGCGTACTGTAGAGGACTGACATTATGTTATTCTGTAGCGTACAGTAGAGGACTGACATTATGTTATTCTGTAGCGTACAGTAGAGGACTGACATTATGTTATTCTGTAGCGTACAGTAGAGGACTGACATTATGTTATTCTGTAGCGTACAGTAGAGGACTGACATTATGTTATTCTGTAGCGTACTGTAGAGGACTGACATTATGTTATTCTGTAGCGTACTGTAGAGGACTGACATTATGTTATTCTGTAGCGTACAGTAGAGGACTGACATTGTGTTATTCTGTAGCGTACTGTAGAGGACTGACATTATGTTATTCTGTAGCGTACAGTAGAGGACTGCCATTATGTTATTCTGTAGCGTACTGTAGAGGACTGACATTATGTTATTCTGTAGCGTACTGTAGAGGACTGACATTATGTTATTCTGTAGCGTACAGTAGAGGACTGACATTGTGTTATTCTGTAGCGTACAGTAGAGGACTGACATTATGTTATTCTGTAGCGTACTGTAGAGGACTGACATTATGTTATTCTGTAGCGTACAGTAGAGGACTGACATTATGTTATTCTGTAGCGTACTGTAGAGGACTGACATTATGTTATTCTGTAGCGTACAGTAGAGGACTGACATTATGTTATTCTGTAGCGTACAGTAGAGGACTGACATTATGTTATTCTGTAGCGTACAGTAGAGGACTGACATTATGTTATTCTGTAGCGTACTGTAGAGGACTGACATTATGTTATTCTGTAGCGTACTGTAGAGGACTGACATTATGTTATTCTGTAGCGTACTGTAGAGGACTGACATTATGTTATTCTGTAGCGTACTGTAGAGGACTGACATTATGTTATTCTGTAGCGTACAGTAGAGGACTGACATTATGTTATTCTGTAGCGTACTGTAGAGGACTGACATTATGTTATTCTGTAGCGTACTGTAGAGGACTGACATTATGTTATTCTGTAGCGTACAGTAGAGGACTGACATTATGTTATTCTGTAGCGTACAGTAGAGGACTGACATTATGTTATTCTGTAGCGTACAGTAGAGGACTGACATTATGTTATTCTGTAGCGTACTGTAGAGGACTGACATTATGTTATTCTGTAGCGTACTGTAGAGGACTGACATTATGTTATTCTGTAGCGTACCGTAGAGGACTGACATTATGTTATTCTGTAGCGTACAGTAGAGGACTGACATTATGTTATTCTGTAGCGTACAGTAGAGGACTGACATTATGTTATTCTGTAGCGTACTGTAGAGGACTGACATTATGTTATTCTGTAGCGTACTGTAGAGGACTGACATTATGTTATTCTGTAGCGTACCGTAGAGGACTGACATTATGTTATTCTGTAGCGTACCGTAGAGGACTGACATTATGTTATTCTGTAGCGTACCGTAGAGGACTGACATTGTGTTATTCTGTAGCGTACAGTAGAGGACTGACATTATGTTATTCTGTAGCGTACCGTAGAGGACTGACATTGTTATTCTGTAGCGTACTGTAGAGGACTGACATTATGTTATTCTGTAGCGTACAGTAGAGGACTGACATTATGTTATTCTGTAGCGTACAGTAGAGGACTGACATTATGTTATTCTGTAGCGTACCGTAGAGGACTGACATTGTTATTCTGTAGCGTACTGTAGAGGACTGACATTATGTTATTCTGTAGCGTACCGTAGAGGACTGACATTGTGTTATTCTGTAGCGTACAGTAGAGGACTGACATTATGTTATTCTGTAGCGTACTGTAGAGGACTGACATTGTGTTATTCTGTAGCGTACAGTAGAGGACTGACATTATGTTATTCTGTAGCGTACCGTAGAGGACTGACATTATGTTATTCTGTAGCGTACAGTAGAGGACTGACATTGTGTTATTCTGTAGCGTACCGTAGAGGACTGACATTATGTTATTCTGTAGCGTACCGTAGAGGACTGACATTATGTTATTCTGTAGCGTACAGTAGAGGACTGACATTATGTTATTCTGTAGCGTACAGTAGAGGACTGACATTGTGTTATTCTGTAGCGTACAGTAGAGGACTGACATTATGTTATTCTGTAGCGTACCGTAGAGGACTGACATTGTTATTCTGTAGCGTACAGTAGAGGACTGACATTATGTTATTCTGTAGCGTACTGTAGAGGACTGACATTGTGTTATTCTGTAGCGTACCGTAGAGGACTGACATTATGTTATTCTGTAGCGTACAGTAGAGGACTGACATTATGTTATTCTGTAGCGTACAGTAGAGGACTGACATTATGTTATTCTGTAGCGTACAGTAGAGGACTGACATTATGTTATTCTGTAGCGTACAGTAGAGGACTGACATTATGTTATTCTGTAGCGTACAGTAGAGGACTGACATTATGTTATTCTGTAGCGTACTGTAGAGGACTGACATTATGTTATTCTGTAGCGTACTGTAGAGGACTGACATTATGTTATTCTGTAGCGTACAGTAGAGGACTGACATTATGTTATTCTGTAGCGTACAGTAGAGGACTGACATTATGTTATTCTGTAGCGTACTGTAGAGGACTGACATTATGTTATTCTGTAGCGTACAGTAGAGGACTGACATTATGTTATTCTGTAGCGTACAGTAGAGGACTGACATTATGTTATTCTGTAGCGTACAGTAGAGGACTGACATTATGTTATTCTGTAGCGTACAGTAGAGGACTGACATTATGTTATTCTGTAGCGTACCGTAGAGGACTGACATTATGTTATTCTGTAGCGTACTGTAGAGGACTGACATTATGTTATTCTGTAGCGTACTGTAGAGGACTGACATTATGTTATTCTGTAGCGTACAGTAGAGGACTGACATTATGTTATTCTGTAGCGTACTGTAGAGGACTGACATTATGTTATTCTGTAGCGTACTGTAGAGGACTGACATTATGTTATTCTGTAGCGTACCGTAGAGGACTGACATTATGTTATTCTGTAGCGTACAGTAGAGGACTGACATTATGTTATTCTGTAGCGTACAGTAGAGGACTGACATTATGTTATTCTGTAGCGTACCGTAGAGGACTGACATTATGTTATTCTGTAGCGTACCGTAGAGGACTGACATTATGTTATTCTGTAGCGTACTGTAGAGGACTGACATTATGTTATTCTGTAGCGTACAGTAGAGGACTGACATTATGTTATTCTGTAGCGTACCGTAGAGGACTGACATTATGTTATTCTGTAGCGTACTGTAGAGGACTGACATTATGTTATTCTGTAGCGTACTGTAGAGGACTGACATTATGTTATTCTGTAGCGTACCGTAGAGGACTGACATTATGTTATTCTGTAGCGTACTGTAGAGGACTGACATTATGTTATTCTGTAGCGTACTGTAGAGGACTGACATTATGTTATTCTGTAGCGTACAGTAGAGGACTGACATTATGTTATTCTGTAGCGTACAGTAGAGGACTGACATTATGTTATTCTGTAGCGTACTGTAGAGGACTGACATTATGTTATTCTGTAGCGTACAGTAGAGGACTGACATTATGTTATTCTGTAGCGTACCGTAGAGGACTGACATTATGTTATTCTGTAGCGTACCGTAGAGGACTGACATTATGTTATTCTGTAGCGTACTGTAGAGGACTGACATTATGTTATTCTGTAGCGTACAGTAGAGGACTGACATTATGTTATTCTGTAGCGTACAGTAGAGGACTGACATTGTGTTATTCTGTAGCGTACCGTAGAGGACTGACATTATGTTATTCTGTAGCGTACCGTAGAGGACTGACATTATGTTATTCTGTAGCGTACTGTAGAGGACTGACATTATGTTATTCTGTAGCGTACTGTAGAGGACTGACATTATGTTATTCTGTAGCGTACTGTAGAGGACTGACATTATGTTATTCTGTAGCGTACTGTAGAGGACTGACATTATGTTATTCTGTAGCGTACAGTAGAGGACTGACATTATGTTATTCTGTAGCGTACAGTAGAGGACTGACATTATGTTATTCTGTAGCGTACAGTAGAGGACTGACATTATGTTATTCTGTAGCGTACAGTAGAGGACTGACATTATGTTATTCTGTAGCGTACTGTAGAGGACTGACATTATGTTATTCTGTAGCGTACTGTAGAGGACTGACATTATGTTATTCTGTAGCGTACAGTAGAGGACTGACATTGTGTTATTCTGTAGCGTACTGTAGAGGACTGACATTATGTTATTCTGTAGCGTACAGTAGAGGACTGACATTATGTTATTCTGTAGCGTACTGTAGAGGACTGACATTATGTTATTCTGTAGCGTACTGTAGAGGACTGACATTATGTTATTCTGTAGCGTACAGTAGAGGACTGACATTGTGTTATTCTGTAGCGTACAGTAGAGGACTGACATTATGTTATTCTGTAGCGTACTGTAGAGGACTGACATTATGTTATTCTGTAGCGTACAGTAGAGGACTGACATTATGTTATTCTGTAGCGTACTGTAGAGGACTGACATTATGTTATTCTGTAGCGTACAGTAGAGGACTGACATTATGTTATTCTGTAGCGTACAGTAGAGGACTGACATTATGTTATTCTGTAGCGTACAGTAGAGGACTGACATTATGTTATTCTGTAGCGTACTGTAGAGGACTGACATTATGTTATTCTGTAGCGTACTGTAGAGGACTGACATTATGTTATTCTGTAGCGTACTGTAGAGGACTGACATTGTGTTATTCTGTAGCGTACAGTAGAGGACTGACATTGTTATTCTGTAGCGTACAGTAGAGGACTGACATTGTGTTATTCTGTAGCGTACAGTAGAGGACTGACATTATGTTATTCTGTAGCGTACTGTAGAGGACTGACATTATGTTATTCTGTAGCGTACAGTAGAGGACTGACATTATGTTATTCTGTAGCGTACAGTAGAGGACTGACATTATGTTATTCTGTAGCGTACTGTAGAGGACTGACATTATGTTATTCTGTAGCGTACTGTAGAGGACTGACATTATGTTATTCTGTAGCGTACAGTAGAGGACTGACATTATGTTATTCTGTAGCGTACTGTAGAGGACTGACATTGTGTTATTCTGTAGCGTACAGTAGAGGACTGACATTGTTATTCTGTAGCGTACAGTAGAGGACTGACATTGTGTTATTCTGTAGCGTACAGTAGAGGACTGACATTATGTTATTCTGTAGCGTACTGTAGAGGACTGACATTATGTTATTCTGTAGCGTACTGTAGAGGACTGACATTATGTTATTCTGTAGCGTACAGTAGAGGACTGACATTATGTTATTCTGTAGCGTACAGTAGAGGACTGACATTATGTTATTCTGTAGCGTACAGTAGAGGACTGACATTGTGTTATTCTGTAGCGTACAGTAGAGGACTGACATTATGTTATTCTGTAGCGTACAGTAGAGGACTGACATTATGTTATTCTGTAGCGTACAGTAGAGGACTGACATTATGTTATTCTGTAGCGTACAGTAGAGGACTGACATTATGTTATTCTGTAGCGTACAGTAGAGGACTGACATTATGTTATTCTGTAGCGTACTGTAGAGGACTGACATTATGTTATTCTGTAGCGTACTGTAGAGGACTGACATTATGTTATTCTGTAGCGTACTGTAGAGGACTGACATTATGTTATTCTGTAGCGTACTGTAGAGGACTGACATTATGTTATTCTGTAGCGTACTGTAGAGGACTGACATTATGTTATTCTGTAGCGTACTGTAGAGGACTGACATTATGTTATTCTGTAGCGTACTGTAGAGGACTGACATTATGTTATTCTGTAGCGTACAGTAGAGGACTGACATTATGTTATTCTGTAGCGTACAGTAGAGGACTGACATTATGTTATTCTGTAGCGTACTGTAGAGGACTGACATTATGTTATTCTGTAGCGTACAGTAGAGGACTGACATTATGTTATTCTGTAGCGTACTGTAGAGGACTGACATTGTGTTATTCTGTAGCGTACTGTAGAGGACTGACATTATGTTATTCTGTAGCGTACTGTAGAGGACTGACATTATGTTATTCTGTAGCGTACAGTAGAGGACTGACATTATGTTATTCTGTAGCGTACTGTAGAGGACTGACATTATGTTATTCTGTAGCGTACAGTAGAGGACTGACATTATGTTATTCTGTAGCGTACTGTAGAGGACTGACATTATGTTATTCTGTAGCGTACCGTAGAGGACTGACATTATGTTATTCTGTAGCGTACAGTAGAGGACTGACATTATGTTATTCTGTAGCGTACTGTAGAGGACTGACATTATGTTATTCTGTAGCGTACTGTAGAGGACTGACATTATGTTATTCTGTAGCGTACTGTAGAGGACTGACATTATGTTATTCTGTAGCGTACAGTAGAGGACTGACATTATGTTATTCTGTAGCGTACAGTAGAGGACTGACATTATGTTATTCTGTAGCGTACTGTAGAGGACTGACATTATGTTATTCTGTAGCGTACAGTAGAGGACTGACATTATGTTATTCTGTAGCGTACTGTAGAGGACTGACATTATGTTATTCTGTAGCGTACTGTAGAGGACTGACATTATGTTATTCTGTAGCGTACAGTAGAGGACTGACATTATGTTATTCTGTAGCGTACTGTAGAGGACTGACATTATGTTATTCTGTAGCGTACTGTAGAGGACTGACATTATGTTATTCTGTAGCGTACTGTAGAGGACTGACATTATGTTATTCTGTAGCGTACAGTAGAGGACTGACATTATGTTATTCTGTAGCGTACCGTAGAGGACTGACATTATGTTATTCTGTAGCGTACCGTAGAGGACTGACATTGTTATTCTGTAGCGTACAGTAGAGGACTGACATTATGTTATTCTGTAGCGTACTGTAGAGGACTGACATTGTGTTATTCTGTAGCGTACCGTAGAGGACTGACATTATGTTATTCTGTAGCGTACAGTAGAGGACTGACATTATGTTATTCTGTAGCGTACATTAGAGGACTGACATTATGTTATTCTGTAGCGTACAGTAGAGGACTGACATTATGTTATTCTGTAGCGTACCGTAGAGGACTGACATTATGTTATTCTGTAGCGTACAGTAGAGGACTGACATTATGTTATTCTGTAGCGTACAGTAGAGGACTGACATTATGTTATTCTGTAGCGTACTGTAGAGGACTGACATTATGTTATTCTGTAGCGTACTGTAGAGGACTGACATTATGTTATTCTGTAGCGTACAGTAGAGGACTGACATTATGTTATTCTGTAGCGTACAGTAGAGGACTGACATTATGTTATTCTGTAGCGTACTGTAGAGGACTGACATTATGTTATTCTGTAGCGTACAGTAGAGGACTGACATTATGTTATTCTGTAGCGTACAGTAGAGGACTGACATTATGTTATTCTGTAGCGTACAGTAGAGGACTGACATTATGTTATTCTGTAGCGTACAGTAGAGGACTGACATTATGTTATTCTGTAGCGTACCGTAGAGGACTGACATTATGTTATTCTGTAGCGTACTGTAGAGGACTGACATTATGTTATTCTGTAGCGTACTGTAGAGGACTGACATTATGTTATTCTGTAGCGTACAGTAGAGGACTGACATTATGTTATTCTGTAGCGTACTGTAGAGGACTGACATTATGTTATTCTGTAGCGTACTGTAGAGGACTGACATTATGTTATTCTGTAGCGTACCGTAGAGGACTGACATTATGTTATTCTGTAGCGTACAGTAGAGGACTGACATTATGTTATTCTGTAGCGTACAGTAGAGGACTGACATTATGTTATTCTGTAGCGTACCGTAGAGGACTGACATTATGTTATTCTGTAGCGTACCGTAGAGGACTGACATTATGTTATTCTGTAGCGTACTGTAGAGGACTGACATTATGTTATTCTGTAGCGTACAGTAGAGGACTGACATTATGTTATTCTGTAGCGTACCGTAGAGGACTGACATTATGTTATTCTGTAGCGTACTGTAGAGGACTGACATTATGTTATTCTGTAGCGTACTG
Organism: Salvelinus alpinus; assembly: GCF_045679555.1. Taxonomy (NCBI): domain Eukaryota; kingdom Metazoa; phylum Chordata; class Actinopteri; order Salmoniformes; family Salmonidae; genus Salvelinus; species Salvelinus alpinus. Next base: position 46,082,815 of record NC_092101.1, on the reverse strand, counting down.
TAGAGGACTGACATTATGTTATTCTGTAGCGTACCGTAGAGGACTGACATTATGTTATTCTGTAGCGTACTGTAGAGGACTGACATTATGTTATTCTGTAGCGTACTGTAGAGGACTGACATTATGTTATTCTGTAGCGTACAGTAGAGGACTGACATTATGTTATTCTGTAGCGTACAGTAGAGGACTGACATTATGTTATTCTGTAGCGTACTGTAGAGGACTGACATTATGTTATTCTGTAGCGTACAGTAGAGGACTGACATTATGTTATTCTGTAGCGTACCGTAGAGGACTGACATTATGTTATTCTGTAGCGTACCGTAGAGGACTGACATTATGTTATTCTGTAGCGTACTGTAGAGGACTGACATTATGTTATTCTGTAGCGTACAGTAGAGGACTGACATTATGTTATTCTGTAGCGTACAGTAGAGGACTGACATTGTGTTATTCTGTAGCGTACCGTAGAGGACTGACATTATGTTATTCTGTAGCGTACCGTAGAGGACTGACATTATGTTATTCTGTAGCGTACTGTAGAGGACTGACATTATGTTATTCTGTAGCGTACTGTAGAGGACTGACATTATGTTATTCTGTAGCGTACTGTAGAGGACTGACATTATGTTATTCTGTAGCGTACTGTAGAGGACTGACATTATGTTATTCTGTAGCGTACAGTAGAGGACTGACATTATGTTATTCTGTAGCGTACAGTAGAGGACTGACATTATGTTATTCTGTAGCGTACAGTAGAGGACTGACATTATGTTATTCTGTAGCGTACAGTAGAGGACTGACATTATGTTATTCTGTAGCGTACTGTAGAGGACTGACATTATGTTATTCTGTAGCGTACTGTAGAGGACTGACATTATGTTATTCTGTAGCGTACAGTAGAGGACTGACATTGTGTTATTCTGTAGCGTACTGTAGAGGACTGACATTATGTTATTCTGTAGCGTACAGTAGAGGACTGACATTATGTTATTCTGTAGCGTACTGTAGAGGACTGACATTATGTTATTCTGTAGCGTACTGTAGAGGACTGACATTATGTTATTCTGTAGCGTACAGTAGAGGACTGACATTGTGTTATTCTGTAGCGTACAGTAGAGGACTGACATTATGTTATTCTGTAGCGTACTGTAGAGGACTGACATTATGTTATTCTGTAGCGTACAGTAGAGGACTGACATTATGTTATTCTGTAGCGTACTGTAGAGGACTGACATTATGTTATTCTGTAGCGTACAGTAGAGGACTGACATTATGTTATTCTGTAGCGTACAGTAGAGGACTGACATTATGTTATTCTGTAGCGTACAGTAGAGGACTGACATTATGTTATTCTGTAGCGTACTGTAGAGGACTGACATTATGTTATTCTGTAGCGTACTGTAGAGGACTGACATTATGTTATTCTGTAGCGTACTGTAGAGGACTGACATTGTGTTATTCTGTAGCGTACAGTAGAGGACTGACATTGTTATTCTGTAGCGTACAGTAGAGGACTGACATTGTGTTATTCTGTAGCGTACAGTAGAGGACTGACATTATGTTATTCTGTAGCGTACTGTAGAGGACTGACATTATGTTATTCTGTAGCGTACAGTAGAGGACTGACATTATGTTATTCTGTAGCGTACAGTAGAGGACTGACATTATGTTATTCTGTAGCGTACTGTAGAGGACTGACATTATGTTATTCTGTAGCGTACTGTAGAGGACTGACATTATGTTATTCTGTAGCGTACAGTAGAGGACTGACATTATGTTATTCTGTAGCGTACTGTAGAGGACTGACATTGTGTTATTCTGTAGCGTACAGTAGAGGACTGACATTGTTATTCTGTAGCGTACAGTAGAGGACTGACATTGTGTTATTCTGTAGCGTACAGTAGAGGACTGACATTATGTTATTCTGTAGCGTACTGTAGAGGACTGACATTATGTTATTCTGTAGCGTACTGTAGAGGACTGACATTATGTTATTCTGTAGCGTACAGTAGAGGACTGACATTATGTTATTCTGTAGCGTACAGTAGAGGACTGACATTATGTTATTCTGTAGCGTACAGTAGAGGACTGACATTGTGTTATTCTGTAGCGTACAGTAGAGGACTGACATTATGTTATTCTGTAGCGTACAGTAGAGGACTGACATTATGTTATTCTGTAGCGTACAGTAGAGGACTGACATTATGTTATTCTGTAGCGTACAGTAGAGGACTGACATTATGTTATTCTGTAGCGTACAGTAGAGGACTGACATTATGTTATTCTGTAGCGTACTGTAGAGGACTGACATTATGTTATTCTGTAGCGTACTGTAGAGGACTGACATTATGTTATTCTGTAGCGTACTGTAGAGGACTGACATTATGTTATTCTGTAGCGTACTGTAGAGGACTGACATTATGTTATTCTGTAGCGTACTGTAGAGGACTGACATTATGTTATTCTGTAGCGTACTGTAGAGGACTGACATTATGTTATTCTGTAGCGTACTGTAGAGGACTGACATTATGTTATTCTGTAGCGTACAGTAGAGGACTGACATTATGTTATTCTGTAGCGTACAGTAGAGGACTGACATTATGTTATTCTGTAGCGTACTGTAGAGGACTGACATTATGTTATTCTGTAGCGTACAGTAGAGGACTGACATTATGTTATTCTGTAGCGTACTGTAGAGGACTGACATTGTGTTATTCTGTAGCGTACTGTAGAGGACTGACATTATGTTATTCTGTAGCGTACTGTAGAGGACTGACATTATGTTATTCTGTAGCGTACAGTAGAGGACTGACATTATGTTATTCTGTAGCGTACTGTAGAGGACTGACATTATGTTATTCTGTAGCGTACAGTAGAGGACTGACATTATGTTATTCTGTAGCGTACTGTAGAGGACTGACATTATGTTATTCTGTAGCGTACCGTAGAGGACTGACATTATGTTATTCTGTAGCGTACAGTAGAGGACTGACATTATGTTATTCTGTAGCGTACTGTAGAGGACTGACATTATGTTATTCTGTAGCGTACTGTAGAGGACTGACATTATGTTATTCTGTAGCGTACTGTAGAGGACTGACATTATGTTATTCTGTAGCGTACAGTAGAGGACTGACATTATGTTATTCTGTAGCGTACAGTAGAGGACTGACATTATGTTATTCTGTAGCGTACTGTAGAGGACTGACATTATGTTATTCTGTAGCGTACAGTAGAGGACTGACATTATGTTATTCTGTAGCGTACTGTAGAGGACTGACATTATGTTATTCTGTAGCGTACTGTAGAGGACTGACATTATGTTATTCTGTAGCGTACAGTAGAGGACTGACATTATGTTATTCTGTAGCGTACTGTAGAGGACTGACATTATGTTATTCTGTAGCGTACTGTAGAGGACTGACATTATGTTATTCTGTAGCGTACTGTAGAGGACTGACATTATGTTATTCTGTAGCGTACAGTAGAGGACTGACATTATGTTATTCTGTAGCGTACCGTAGAGGACTGACATTATGTTATTCTGTAGCGTACTGTAGAGGACTGACATTATGTTATTCTGTAGCGTACTGTAGAGGACTGACATTGTGTTATTCTGTAGCGTACTGTAGAGGACTGACATTATGTTATTCTGTAGCGTACTGTAGAGGACTGACATTATGTTATTCTGTAGCGTACTGTAGAGGACTGACATTATGTTATTCTGTAGCGTACTGTAGAGGACTGACATTATGTTATTCTGTAGCGTACTGTAGAGGACTGACATTATGTTATTCTGTAGTGTACCGTAGAGGACTGACATTATGTTATTCTGTAGCGTACTGTAGAGGACTGACATTGTGTTATTCTGTAGCGTACTGTAGAGGACTGACATTATGTTATTCTGTAGCGTACTGTAGAGGACTGACATTATGTTATTCTGTAGCGTACTGTAGAGGACTGACATTATGTTATTCTGTAGCGTACCGTAGAGGACTGACATTATGTTATTCTGTAGCGTACTGTAGAGGACTGACATTGTGTTATTCTGTAGCGTACTGTAGAGGACTGACATTATGTTATTCTGTAGCGTACTGTAGAGGACTGACATTATGTTATTCTGTAGCGTACTGTAGAGGACTGACATTATGTTATTCTGTAGCGTACTGTAGAGGACTGACATTATGTTATTCTGTAGCGTACTGTAGAGGACTGACATTATGTTATTCTGTAGCGTACTGTAGAGGACTGACATTATGTTATTCTGTAGCGTACCGTAGAGGACTGACATTATGTTATTCTGTAGCGTACTGTAGAGGACTGACATTATGTTATTCTGTAGCGTACAGTAGAGGACTGACATTATGTTATTCTGTAGCGTACCGTAGAGGACTGACATTATGTTATTCTGTAGCGTACTGTAGAGGACTGACATTATGTTATTCTGTAGCGTACAGTAGAGGACTGACATTATGTTATTCTGTAGCGTACAGTAGAGGACTGACATTATGTTATTCTGTAGCGTACTGTAGAGGACTGACATTATGTTATTCTGTAGCGTACAGTAGAGGACTGACATTATGTTATTCTGTAGCGTACTGTAGAGGACTGACATTATGTTATTCTGTAGCGTACTGTAGAGGACTGACATTATGTTATTCTGTAGCGTACAGTAGAGGACTGACATTATGTTATTCTGTAGCGTACAGTAGAGGACTGACATTATGTTATTCTGTAGCGTACCGTAGAGGACTGACATTATGTTATTCTGTAGCGTACCGTAGAGGACTGACATTATGTTATTCTGTAGCGTACAGTAGAGGACTGACATTATGTTATTCTGTAGCGTACAGTAGAGGACTGACATTATGTTATTCTGTAGCGTACAGTAGAGGACTGACATTATGTTATTCTGTAGCGTACTGTAGAGGACTGACATTATGTTATTCTGTAGCGTACAGTAGAGGACTGACATTATGTTATTCTGTAGCGTACAGTAGAGGACTGACATTATGTTATTCTGTAGCGTACAGTAGAGGACTGACATTATGTTATTCTGTAGCGTACAGTAGAGGACTGACATTATGTTATTCTGTAGCGTACTGTAGAGGACTGACATTATGTTATTCTGTAGCGTACAGTAGAGGACTGACATTATGTTATTCTGTAGCGTACAGTAGAGGACTGACATTATGTTATTCTGTAGCGTACAGTAGAGGACTGACATTATGTTATTCTGTAGCGTACAGTAGAGGACTGACATTATGTTATTCTGTAGCGTACAGTAGAGGACTGACATTATGTTATTCTGTAGCGTACTGTAGAGGACTGACATTATGTTATTCTGTAGCGTACAGTAGAGGACTGACATTATGTTATTCTGTAGCGTACAGTAGAGGACTGACATTATGTTATTCTGTAGCGTACAGTAGAGGACTGACATTATGTTATTCTGTAGCGTACTGTAGAGGACTGACATTATGTTATTCTGTAGCGTACAGTAGAGGACTGACATTATGTTATTCTGTAGCGTACAGTAGAGGACTGACATTATGTTATTCTGTAGCGTACAGTAGAGGACTGACATTATGTTATTCTGTAGCGTACTGTAGAGGACTGACATTATGTTATTCTGTAGCGTACCGTAGAGGACTGACATTATGTTATTCTGTAGCGTACAGTAGAGGACTGACATTATGTTATTCTGTAGCGTACTGTAGAGGACTGACATTATGTTATTCTGTAGCGTACTGTAGAGGACTGACATTATATTATTCTGTAGCGTACTGTAGAGGACTGACATTATGTTATTCTGTAGCGTACAGTAGAGGACTGACATTATGTTATTCTGTAGCGTACAGTAGAGGACTGACATTATGTTATTCTGTAGCGTACAGTAGAGGACTGACATTATGTTATTCTGTAGCGTACAGTAGAGGACTGACATTATGTTATTCTGTAGCGTACTGTAGAGGACTGACATTATGTTATTCTGTAGCGTACAGTAGAGGACTGACATTATGTTATTCTGTAGCGTACAGTAGAGGACTGACATTATGTTATTCTGTAGCGTACAGTAGAGGACTGACATTATGTTATTCTGTAGCGTACAGTAGAGGACTGACATTATGTTATTCTGTAGCGTACAGTAGAGGACTGACATTATGTTATTCTGTAGCGTACAGTAGAGGACTGACATTATGTTATTCTGTAGCGTACCGTAGAGGACTGACATTATGTTATTCTGTAGCGTACCGTAGAGGACTGACATTATGTTATTCTGTAGCGTACAGTAGAGGACTGACATTATGTTATTCTGTAGCGTACAGTAGAGGACTGACATTATGTTATTCTGTAGCGTACAGTAGAGGACTGACATTATGTTATTCTGTAGCGTACTGTAGAGGACTGACATTATGTTATTCTGTAGCGTACTGTAGAGGACTGACATTATGTTATTCTGTAGCGTACAGTAGAGGACTGACATTATGTTATTCTGTAGCGTACTGTAGAGGACTGACATTATGTTATTCTGTAGCGTACTGTAGAGGACTGACATTATGTTATTCTGTAGCGTACTGTAGAGGACTGACATTATGTTATTCTGTAGCGTACAGTAGAGGACTGACATTATGTTATTCTGTAGCGTACTGTAGAGGACTGACATTGTGTTATTCTGTAGCGTACAGTAGAGGACTGACATTATGTTATTCTGTAGCGTACAGTAGAGGACTGACATTGTGTTATTCTGTAGCGTACTGTAGAGGACTGACATTATGTTATTCTGTAGCGTACTGTAGAGGACTGACATTATGTTATTCTGTAGCGTGCTGTAGAGGACTGACATTATGTTATTCTGTAGCGTACTGTAGAGGACTGACATTATGTTATTCTGTAGCGTACTGTAGAGGACTGACATTGTGTTATTCTGTAGCGTACAGTAGAGGACTGACATTATGTTATTCTGTAGCGTACTGTAGAGGACTGACATTATGTTATTCTGTAGCGTACTGTAGAGGACTGACATTATGTTATTCTGTAGCGTACAGTAGAGGACTGACATTATGTTATTCTGTAGCGTACAGTAGAGGACTGACATTATGTTATTCTGTAGCGTACAGTAGAGGACTGACATTGTGTTATTCTGTAGCGTACAGTAGAGGACTGACATTATGTTATTCTGTAGCGTACTGTAGAGGACTGACATTATGTTATTCTGTAGCGTACTGTAGAGGACTGACATTATGTTATTCTGTAGCGTACTGTAGAGGACTGACATTATGTTATTCTGTAGCGTACAGTAGAGGACTGACATTATGTTATTCTGTAGCGTACAGTAGAGGACTGACATTATGTTATTCTGTAGCGTACTGTAGAGGACTGACATTATGTTATTCTGTAGCGTACTGTAGAGGACTGACATTATGTTATTCTGTAGCGTACTGTAGAGGACTGACATTATGTTATTCTGTAGCGTACTGTAGAGGACTGACATTATGTTATTCTGTAGCGTACAGTAGAGGACTGACATTATGTTATTCTGTAGCGTACAGTAGAGGACTGACATTATGTTATTCTGTAGCGTACTGTAGAGGACTGACATTATGTTATTCTGTAGCGTACAGTAGAGGACTGACATTATGTTATTCTGTAGCGTACTGTAGAGGACTGACATTATGTTATTCTGTAGCGTACTGTAGAGGACTGACATTATGTTATTCTGTAGCGTACAGTAGAGGACTGACATTATGTTATTCTGTAGCGTACAGTAGAGGACTGACATTATGTTATTCTGTAGCGTACCGTAGAGGACTGACATTGTTATTCTGTAGCGTACTGTAGAGGACTGACATTATGTTATTCTGTAGCGTACCGTAGAGGACTGACATTGTGTTATTCTGTAGCGTACAGTAGAGGACTGACATTATGTTATTCTGTAGCGTACTGTAGAGGACTGACATTGTGTTATTCTGTAGCGTACAGTAGAGGACTGACATTATGTTATTCTGTAGCGTACCGTAGAGGACTGACATTATGTTATTCTGTAGCGTACAGTAGAGGACTGACATTGTGTTATTCTGTAGCGTACCGTAGAGGACTGACATTATGTTATTCTGTAGCGTACAGTAGAGGACTGACATTATGTTATTCTGTAGCGTACTGTAGAGGACTGACATTATGTTATTCTGTAGCGTACTGTAGAGGACTGACATTATGTTATTCTGTAGCGTACCGTAGAGGACTGACATTATGTTATTCTGTAGCGTACAGTAGAGGACTGACATTATGTTATTCTGTAGCGTACAGTAGAGGACTGACATTGTGTTATTCTGTAGCGTACAGTAGAGGACTGACATTATGTTATTCTGTAGCGTACAGTAGAGGACTGACATTGTGTTATTCTGTAGCGTACAGTAGAGGACTGACATTATGTTATTCTGTAGCGTACCGTAGAGGACTGACATTGTTATTCTGTAGCGTACAGTAGAGGACTGACATTATGTTATTCTGTAGCGTACTGTAGAGGACTGACATTATGTTATTCTGTAGCGTACTGTAGAGGACTGACATTATGTTATTCTGTAGCGTACTGTAGAGGACTGACATTATGTTATTCTGTAGCGTACAGTAGAGGACTGACATTATGTTATTCTGTAGCGTACAGTAGAGGACTGACATTATGTTATTCTGTAGCGTACAGTAGAGGACTGACATTATGTTATTCTGTAGCGTACTGTAGAGGACTGACATTATGTTATTCTGTAGCGTACAGTAGAGGACTGACATTGTGTTATTCTGTAGCGTACAGTAGAGGACTGACATTATGTTATTCTGTAGCGTACTGTAGAGGACTGACATTATGTTATTCTGTAGCGTACAGTAGAGGACTGACATTGTGTTATTCTGTAGCGTACAGTAGAGGACTGACATTATGTTATTCTGTAGCGTACAGTAGAGGACTGACATTATGTTATTCTGTAGCGTACTGTAGAGGACTGACATTATGTTATTCTGTAGCGTACCGTAGAGGACTGACATTATGTTATTCTGTAGCGTACAGTAGAGGACTGACATTATGTTATTCTGTAGCGTACTGTAGAGGACTGACATTATGTTATTCTGTAGCGTACTGTAGAGGACTGACATTATGTTATTCTGTAGCGTACTGTAGAGGACTGACATTATGTTATTCTGTAGCGTACAGTAGAGGACTGACATTATGTTATTCTGTAGCGTACAGTAGAGGACTGACATTATGTTATTCTGTAGCGTACAGTAGAGGACTGACATTATGTTATTCTGTAGCGTACAGTAGAGGACTGACATTATGTTATTCTGTAGCGTACTGTAGAGGACTGACATTATGTTATTCTGTAGCGTACAGTAGAGGACTGACATTATGTTATTCTGTAGCGTACAGTAGAGGACTGACATTATGTTATTCTGTAGCGTACAGTAGAGGACTGACATTATGTTATTCTGTAGCGTACAGTAGAGGACTGACATTATGTTATTCTGTAGCGTACAGTAGAGGACTGACATTATGTTATTCTGTAGCGTACAGTAGAGGACTGACATTATGTTATTCTGTAGCGTACCGTAGAGGACTGACATTATGTTATTCTGTAGCGTACCGTAGAGGACTGACATTATGTTATTCTGTAGCGTACAGTAGAGGACTGACATTATGTTATTCTGTAGCGTACAGTAGAGGACTGACATTATGTTATTCTGTAGCGTACAGTAGAGGACTGACATTATGTTATTCTGTAGCGTACTGTAGAGGACTGACATTATGTTATTCTGTAGCGTACTGTAGAGGACTGACATTATGTTATTCTGTAGCGTACAGTAGAGGACTGACATTATGTTATTCTGTAGCGTACTGTAGAGGACTGACATTATGTTATTCTGTAGCGTACTGTAGAGGACTGACATTATGTTATTCTGTAGCGTACTGTAGAGGACTGACATTATGTTATTCTGTAGCGTACAGTAGAGGACTGACATTATGTTATTCTGTAGCGTACTGTAGAGGACTGACATTGTGTTATTCTGTAGCGTACAGTAGAGGACTGACATTATGTTATTCTGTAGCGTACAGTAGAGGACTGACATTGTGTTATTCTGTAGCGTACTGTAGAGGACTGACATTATGTTATTCTGTAGCGTACTGTAGAGGACTGACATTATGTTATTCTGTAGCGTACTGTAGAGGACTGACATTATGTTATTCTGTAGCGTACTGTAGAGGACTGACATTATGTTATTCTGTAGCGTACTGTAGAGGACTGACATTGTGTTATTCTGTAGCGTACAGTAGAGGACTGACATTATGTTATTCTGTAGCGTACTGTAGAGGACTGACATTATGTTATTCTGTAGCGTACTGTAGAGGACTGACATTATGTTATTCTGTAGCGTACAGTAGAGGACTGACATTATGTTATTCTGTAGCGTACAGTAGAGGACTGACATTATGTTATTCTGTAGCGTACAGTAGAGGACTGACATTGTGTTATTCTGTAGCGTACAGTAGAGGACTGACATTATGTTATTCTGTAGCGTACTGTAGAGGACTGACATTATGTTATTCTGTAGCGTACTGTAGAGGACTGACATTATGTTATTCTGTAGCGTACTGTAGAGGACTGACATTATGTTATTCTGTAGCGTACAGTAGAGGACTGACATTATGTTATTCTGTAGCGTACAGTAGAGGACTGACATTATGTTATTCTGTAGCGTACTGTAGAGGACTGACATTATGTTATTCTGTAGCGTACTGTAGAGGACTGACATTATGTTATTCTGTAGCGTACTGTAGAGGACTGACATTATGTTATTCTGTAGCGTACTGTAGAGGACTGACATTATGTTATTCTGTAGCGTACAGTAGAGGACTGACATTATGTTATTCTGTAGCGTACAGTAGAGGACTGACATTATGTTATTCTGTAGCGTACTGTAGAGGACTGACATTATGTTATTCTGTAGCGTACAGTAGAGGACTGACATTATGTTATTCTGTAGCGTACTGTAGAGGACTGACATTATGTTATTCTGTAGCGTACTGTAGAGGACTGACATTATGTTATTCTGTAGCGTACAGTAGAGGACTGACATTATGTTATTCTGTAGCGTACAGTAGAGGACTGACATTATGTTATTCTGTAGCGTACCGTAGAGGACTGACATTGTTATTCTGTAGCGTACTGTAGAGGACTGACATTATGTTATTCTGTAGCGTACCGTAGAGGACTGACATTGTGTTATTCTGTAGCGTACAGTAGAGGACTGACATTATGTTATTCTGTAGCGTACTGTAGAGGACTGACATTGTGTTATTCTGTAGCGTACAGTAGAGGACTGACATTATGTTATTCTGTAGCGTACCGTAGAGGACTGACATTATGTTATTCTGTAGCGTACAGTAGAGGACTGACATTGTGTTATTCTGTAGCGTACCGTAGAGGACTGACATTGTGTTATTCTGTAGCGTACAGTAGAGGACTGACATTATGTTATTCTGTAGCGTACTGTAGAGGACTGACATTATGTTATTCTGTAGCGTACAGTAGAGGACTGACATTATGTTATTCTGTAGCGTACAGTAGAGGACTGACATTATGTTATTCTGTAGCGTACAGTAGAGGACTGACATTATGTTATTCTGTAGCGTACAGTAGAGGACTGACATTATGTTATTCTGTAGCGTACAGTAGAGGACTGACATTATGTTATTCTGTAGCGTACCGTAGAGGACTGACATTATGTTATTCTGTAGCGTACCGTAGAGGACTGACATTATGTTATTCTGTAGCGTACAGTAGAGGACTGACATTATGTTATTCTGTAGCGTACAGTAGAGGACTGACATTATGTTATTCTGTAGCGTACAGTAGAGGACTGACATTATGTTATTCTGTAGCGTACTGTAGAGGACTGACATTATGTTATTCTGTAGCGTACTGTAGAGGACTGACATTATGTTATTCTGTAGCGTACAGTAGAGGACTGACATTATGTTATTCTGTAGCGTACTGTAGAGGACTGACATTATGTTATTCTGTAGCGTACTGTAGAGGACTGACATTATGTTATTCTGTAGCGTACTGTAGAGGACTGACATTATGTTATTCTGTAGCGTACAGTAGAGGACTGACATTATGTTATTCTGTAGCGTACTGTAGAGGACTGACATTGTGTTATTCTGTAGCGTACAGTAGAGGACTGACATTATGTTATTCTGTAGCGTACAGTAGAGGACTGACATTGTGTTATTCTGTAGCGTACTGTAGAGGACTGACATTATGTTATTCTGTAGCGTACTGTAGAGGACTGACATTATGTTATTCTGTAGCGTACTGTAGAGGACTGACATTATGTTATTCTGTAGCGTACTGTAGAGGACTGACATTATGTTATTCTGTAGCGTACTGTAGAGGACTGACATTGTGTTATTCTGTAGCGTACAGTAGAGGACTGACATTATGTTATTCTGTAGCGTACTGTAGAGGACTGACATTATGTTATTCTGTAGCGTACTGTAGAGGACTGACATTATGTTATTCTGTAGCGTACAGTAGAGGACTGACATTATGTTATTCTGTAGCGTACAGTAGAGGACTGACATTATGTTATTCTGTAGCGTACAGTAGAGGACTGACATTGTGTTATTCTGTAGCGTACAGTAGAGGACTGACATTATGTTATTCTGTAGCGTACTGTAGAGGACTGACATTATGTTATTCTGTAGCGTACTGTAGAGGACTGACATTATGTTATTCTGTAGCGTACTGTAGAGGACTGACATTATGTTATTCTGTAGCGTACAGTAGAGGACTGACATTATGTTATTCTGTAGCGTACAGTAGAGGACTGACATTATGTTATTCTGTAGCGTACTGTAGAGGACTGACATTATGTTATTCTGTAGCGTACTGTAGAGGACTGACATTATGTTATTCTGTAGCGTACTGTAGAGGACTGACATTATGTTATTCTGTAGCGTACTGTAGAGGACTGACATTATGTTATTCTGTAGCGTACAGTAGAGGACTGACATTATGTTATTCTGTAGCGTACAGTAGAGGACTGACATTATGTTATTCTGTAGCGTACTGTAGAGGACTGACATTATGTTATTCTGTAGCGTACAGTAGAGGACTGACATTATGTTATTCTGTAGCGTACTGTAGAGGACTGACATTATGTTATTCTGTAGCGTACTGTAGAGGACTGACATTATGTTATTCTGTAGCGTACAGTAGAGGACTGACATTATGTTATTCTGTAGCGTACAGTAGAGGACTGACATTATGTTATTCTGTAGCGTACCGTAGAGGACTGACATTGTTATTCTGTAGCGTACTGTAGAGGACTGACATTATGTTATTCTGTAGCGTACCGTAGAGGACTGACATTGTGTTATTCTGTAGCGTACAGTAGAGGACTGACATTATGTTATTCTGTAGCGTACTGTAGAGGACTGACATTGTGTTATTCTGTAGCGTACAGTAGAGGACTGACATTATGTTATTCTGTAGCGTACCGTAGAGGACTGACATTATGTTATTCTGTAGCGTACAGTAGAGGACTGACATTGTGTTATTCTGTAGCGTACCGTAGAGGACTGACATTGTGTTATTCTGTAGCGTACAGTAGAGGACTGACATTATGTTATTCTGTAGCGTACTGTAGAGGACTGACATTATGTTATTCTGTAGCGTACTGTAGAGGACTGACATTATGTTATTCTGTAGCGTACCGTAGAGGACTGACATTATGTTATTCTGTAGCGTACAGTAGAGGACTGACATTATGTTATTCTGTAGCGTACAGTAGAGGACTGACATTGTGTTATTCTGTAGCGTACAGTAGAGGACTGACATTATGTTATTCTGTAGCGTACAGTAGAGGACTGACATTGTGTTATTCTGTAGCGTACAGTAGAGGACTGACATTATGTTATTCTGTAGCGTACCGTAGAGGACTGACATTGTTATTCTGTAGCGTACAGTAGAGGACTGACATTATGTTATTCTGTAGCGTACTGTAGAGGACTGACATTATGTTATTCTGTAGCGTACTGTAGAGGACTGACATTATGTTATTCTGTAGCGTACTGTAGAGGACTGACATTATGTTATTCTGTAGCGTACAGTAGAGGACTGACATTATGTTATTCTGTAGCGTACAGTAGAGGACTGACATTATGTTATTCTGTAGCGTACAGTAGAGGACTGACATTATGTTATTCTGTAGCGTACTGTAGAGGACTGACATTATGTTATTCTGTAGCGTACAGTAGAGGACTGACATTGTGTTATTCTGTAGCGTACAGTAGAGGACTGACATTATGTTATTCTGTAGCGTACTGTAGAGGACTGACATTATGTTATTCTGTAGCGTACAGTAGAGGACTGACATTGTGTTATTCTGTAGCGTACAGTAGAGGACTGACATTATGTTATTCTGTAGCGTACTGTAGAGGACTGACATTATGTTATTCTGTAGCGTACAGTAGAGGACTGACATTATGTTATTCTGTAGCGTACTGTAGAGGACTGACATTGTGTTATTCTGTAGCGTACAGTAGAGGACTGACATTATGTTATTCTGTAGCGTACAGTAGAGGACTGACATTGTGTTATTCTGTAGCGTACAGTAGAGGACTGACATTATGTTATTCTGTAGCGTACAGTAGAGGACTGACATTATGTTATTCTGTAGCGTACAGTAGAGGACTGACATTATGTTATTCTGTAGCGTACAGTAGAGGACTGACATTGTGTTATTCTGTAGCGTACAGTAGAGGACTGACATTATGTTATTCTGTAGCGTACAGTAGAGGACTGACATTATGTTATTCTGTAGCGTACTGTAGAGGACTGACATTGTGTTATTCTGTAGCGTACTGTAGAGGACTGACATTATGTTATTCTGTAGCGTACAGTAGAGGACTGACATTATGTTATTCTGTAGCGTACAGTAGAGGACTGACATTATGTTATTCTGTAGCGTACTGTAGAGGACTGACATTATGTTATTCTGTAGCGTACTGTAGAGGACTGACATTATGTTATTCTGTAGCGTACTGTAGAGGACTGACATTATGTTATTCTGTAGCGTACAGTAGAGGACTGACATTATGTTATTCTGTAGCGTACTGTAGAGGACTGACATTATGTTATTCTGTAGCGTACAGTAGAGGACTGACATTATGTTATTCTGTAGCGTACTGTAGAGGACTGACATTATGTTATTCTGTAGCGTACAGTAGAGGACTGACATTATGTTATTCTGTAGCGTACTGTAGAGGACTGACATTATGTTATTCTGTAGCGTACTGTAGAGGACTGACATTATGTTATTCTGTAGCGTACAGTAGAGGACTGACATTATGTTATTCTGTAGCGTACTGTAGAGGACTGACATTATGTTATTCTGTAGCGTACTGTAGAGGACTGACATTGTGTTATTCTGTAGCGTACTGTAGAGGACTGACATTATGTTATTCTGTAGCGTACAGTAGAGGACTGACATTATGTTATTCTGTAGCGTACTGTAGAGGACTGACATTGTGTTATTCTGTAGCGTACTGTAGAGGACTGACATTATGTTATTCTGTAGCGTACAGTAGAGGACTGACATTATGTTATTCTGTAGCGTACTGTAGAGGACTGACATTATGTTATTCTGTAGCGTACTGTAGAGGACTGACATTATGTTATTCTGTAGCGTACTGTAGAGGACTGACATTATGTTATTCTGTAGCGTACTGTAGAGGACTGACATTATCTTATTCTGTAGCGTACTGTAGAGGACTGACATTATGTTATTCTGTAGCGTACTGTAGAGGACTGACATTATGTTATTCTGTAGCGTACAGTAGAGGACTGACATTATGTTATTCTGTAGCGTACAGTAGAGGACTGACATTATGTTATTCTGTAGCGTACAGTAGAGGACTGACATTATGTTATTCTGTAGCGTACAGTAGAGGACTGACATTATGTTATTCTGTAGCGTACAGTAGAGGACTGACATTATGTTATTCTGTAGCGTACTGTAGAGGACTGACATTATGTTATTCTGTAGCGTACCGTAGAGGACTGACATTATGTTATTCTGTAGCGTACAGTAGAGGACTGACATTATGTTATTCTGTAGCGTACAGTAGAGGACTGACATTATGTTATTCTGTCGCGTACAGTAGAGGACTGACATTATGTTATTCTGTAGCGTACAGTAGAGGACTGACATTATGTTATTCTGTAGCGTACAGTAGAGGACTGACATTATGTTATTCTGTAGCGTACTGTAGAGGACTGACATTATGTTATTCTGTAGCGTACTGTAGAGGACTGACATTGTGTTATTCTGTAGCGTACAGTAAAGGACTGACATTATGTTATTCTGTAGCGTACAGTAGAGGACTGACATTATGTTATTCTGTAGCGTACAGTAGAGGACTGACATTATGTTATTCTGTAGCGTACAGTAGAGGACTGACATTATGTTATTCTGTAGCGTACAGTAGAGGACTGACATTATGTTATTCTGTAGCGTACTGTAGAGGACTGACATTATGTTATTCTGTAGCGTACTGTAGAGGACTGACATTGTGTTATTCTGTAGCGTACTGTAGAGGACTGACATTATGTTATTCTGTAGCGTACTGTAGAGGACTGACATTATGTTATTCTGTAGCGTACAGTAGAGGACTGACATTATGTTATTCTGTAGCGTACAGTAGAGGACTGACATTATGTTATTCTGTAGCGTACTGTAGAGGACTGACATTATGTTATTCTGTAGCGTACTGTAGAGGACTGACATTGTGTTATTCTGTAGCGTACAGTAGAGGACTGACATTATGTTATTCTGTAGCGTACTGTAGAGGACTGACATTATGTTATTCTGTAGCGTACTGTAGAGGACTGACATTGTGTTATTCTGTAGCGTACAGTAGAGGACTGACATTGTGTTATTCTGTAGCGTACTGTAGAGGACTGACATTGTGTTATTCTGTAGCGTACAGTAGAGGACTGACATTATGTTATTCTGTAGCGTACAGTAGAGGACTGACATTATGTTATTCTGTAGCGTACAGTAGAGGACTGACATTATGTTATTCTGTAGCGTACTGTAGAGGACTGACATTATGTTATTCTGTAGCGTACCGTAGAGGACTGACATTATGTTATTCTGTAGCGTACTGTAGAGGACTGACATTATCTTATTCTGTAGCGTACTGTAGAGGACTGACATTATGTTATTCTGTAGCGTACTGTAGAGGACTGACATTATGTTATTCTGTAGCGTACAGTAGAGGACTGACATTATGTTATTCTGTAGCGTACCGTAGAGGACTGACATTATGTTATTCTGTAGCGTACTGTAGAGGACTGACATTATCTTATTCTGTAGCGTACTGTAGAGGACTGACATTATGTTATTCTGTAGCGTACTGTAGAGGACTGACATTATGTTATTCTGTAGCGTACAGTAGAGGACTGACATTATGTTATTCTGTAGCGTACAGTAGAGGACTGACATTATCTTATTCTGTAGCGTACTGTAGAGGACTGACATTATGTTATTCTGTAGCGTACTGTAGAGGACTGACATTATGTTATTCTGTAGCGTACAGTAGAGGACTGACATTATCTTATTCTGTAGCGTACTGTAGAGGACTGACATTATGTTATTCTGTAGCGTACCGTAGAGGACTGACATTATGTTATTCTGTAGCGTACAGTAGAGGACTGACATTATGTTATTCTGTAGCGTACTGTAGAGGACTGACATTATGTTATTCTGTAGCGTACTGTAGAGGACTGACATTATGTTATTCTGTAGCGTACTGTAGAGGACTGACATTATCTTATTCTGTAGCGTACTGTAGAGGACTGACATTATGTTATTCTGTAGCGTACAGTAGAGGACTGACATTGTGTTATTCTGTAGCGTACAGTAGAGGACTGACATTATGTTATTCTGTAGCGTACAGTAGAGGACTGACATTATGTTATTCTGTAGCGTACAGTAGAGGACTTACATTATGTTATTCTGTAGCGTACAGTAGAGGACTGACATTATGTTATTCTGTAGCGTACAGTAGAGGACTGACATTATGTTATTCTGTAGCGTACTGTAGAGGACTGACATTATGTTATTCTGTAGCGTACAGTAGAGGACTGACATTATGTTATTCTGTAGCGTACTGTAGAGGACTGACATTATGTTATTCTGTAGCGTACTGTAGAGGACTGACATTATGTTATTCTGTAGCGTACAGTAGAGGACTGACATTATGTTATTCTGTAGCGTACAGTAGAGGACTGACATTATGTTATTCTGTAGCGTACTGTAGAGGACTGACATTATGTTATTCTGTAGCGTACAGTAGAGGACTGACATTGTGTTATTCTGTAGCGTACAGTAGAGGACTGACATTATGTTATTCTGTAGCGTACAGTAGAGGACTGACATTATGTTATTCTGTAGCGTACAGTAGAGGACTGACATTGTGTTATTCTGTAGCGTACTGTAGAGGACTGACATTGTGTTATTCTGTAGCGTACTGTAGAGGACTGACATTATGTTATTCTGTAGCGTACTGTAGAGGACTGACATTATGTTATTCTGTAGCGTACAGTAGAGGACTGACATTATGTTATTCTGTAGCGTACTGTAGAGGACTGACATTATGTTATTCTGTAGCGTACAGTAGAGGACTGACATTATGTTATTCTGTAGCGTACAGTAGAGGACTGACATTATGTTATTCTGTAGCGTACTGTAGAGGACTGACATTATGTTATTCTGTAGCGTACAGTAGAGGACTGACATTATGTTATTCTGTAGCGTACCGTAGAGGACTGACATTATGTTATTCTGTAGCGTACTGTAGAGGACTGACATTATGTTATTCTGTAGCGTACTGTAGAGGACTGACATTATGTTATTCTGTAGCGTACTGTAGAGGACTGACATTATGTTATTCTGTAGCGTACAGTAGAGGACTGACATTATGTTATTCTGTAGCGTACCGTAGAGGACTGACATTATGTTATTCTGTAGCGTACCGTAGAGGACTGACATTATGTTATTCTGTAGCGTACTGTAGAGGACTGACATTATGTTATTCTGTAGCGTACAGTAGAGGACTGACATTATGTTATTCTGTAGCGTACAGTAGAGGACTGACATTATGTTATTCTGTAGCGTACTGTAGAGGACTGACATTATGTTATTCTGTAGCGTACCGTAGAGGACTGACATTATGTTATTCTGTAGCGTACCGTAGAGGACTGACATTATGTTATTCTGTAGCGTACAGTAGAGGACTGACATTATGTTATTCTGTAGCGTACTGTAGAGGACTGACATTATGTTATTCTGTAGCGTACAGTAGAGGACTGACATTATGTTATTCTGTAGCGTACTGTAGAGGACTGACATTATGTTATTCTGTAGCGTACAGTAGAGGACTGACATTATGTTATTCTGTAGCGTACAGTAGAGGACTGACATTATGTTATTCTGTAGCGTACCGTAGAGGACTGACATTATGTTATTCTGTAGCGTACCGTAGAGGACTGACATTATGTTATTCTGTAGCGTACAGTAGAGGACTGACATTATGTTATTCTGTAGCGTACTGTAGAGGACTGACATTATGTTATTCTGTAGCGTACAGTAGAGGACTGACATTATGTTATTCTGTAGCGTACAGTAGAGGACTGACATTATGTTATTCTGTAGCGTACAGTAGAGGACTGACATTATGTTATTCTGTAGCGTACAGTAGAGGACTGACATTATGTTATTCTGTAGCGTACAGTAGAGGACTGACATTATGTTATTCTGTAGCGTACCGTAGAGGACTGACATTATGTTATTCTGTAGCGTACCGTAGAGGACTGACATTATGTTATTCTGTAGCGTACCGTAGAGGACTGACATTATGTTATTCTGTAGCGTACTGTAGAGGACTGACATTATGTTATTCTGTAGCGTACTGTAGAGGACTGACATTATGTTATTCTGTAGCGTACTGTAGAGGACTGACATTATGTTATTCTGTAGCGTACTGTAGAGGACTGACATTATGTTATTCTGTAGCGTACTGTAGAGGACTGACATTATGTTATTCTGTAGCGTACTGTAGAGGACTGACATTATGTTATTCTGTAGCGTACTGTAGAGGACTGACATTATGTTATTCTGTAGCGTACTGTAGAGGACTGACATTATGTTATTCTGTAGCGTACCGTAGAGGACTGACATTATGTTATTCTGTAGCGTACTGTAGAGGACTGACATTATGTTATTCTGTAGCGTACAGTAGAGGACTGACATTATGTTATTCTGTAGCGTACTGTAGAGGACTGACATTATGTTATTCTGTAGCGTACAGTAGAGGACTGACATTATGTTATTCTGTAGCGTACAGTAGAGGACTGACATTATGTTATTCTGTAGCGTACCGTAGAGGACTGACATTGTGTTATTCTGTAGCGTACAGTAGAGGACTGACATTATGTTATTCTGTAGCGTACAGTAGAGGACTGACATTATGTTATTCTGTAGCGTACCGTAGAGGACTGACATTATGTTATTCTGTAGCGTACAGTAGAGGACTGACATTATGTTATTCTGTAGCGTACTGTAGAGGACTGACATTATGTTATTCTGTAGCGTACTGTAGAGGACTGACATTATGTTATTCTGTAGCGTACAGTAGAGGACTGACATTATGTTATTCTGTAGCGTACTGTAGAGGACTGACATTGTGTTATTCTGTAGCGTACAGTAGAGGACTGACATTATGTTATTCTGTAGCGTACTGTAGAGGACTGACATTATGTTATTCTGTAGCGTACAGTAGAGGACTGACATTATGTTATTCTGTAGCGTACAGTAGAGGACTGACATTATGTTATTCTGTAGCGTACCGTAGAGGACTGACATTATGTTATTCTGTAGCGTACTGTAGAGGACTGACATTATGTTATTCTGTAGCGTACAGTAGAGGACTGACATTATGTTATTCTGTAGCGTACTGTAGAGGACTGACATTATGTTATTCTGTAGCGTACTGTAGAGGACTGACATTATGTTATTCTGTAGCGTACTGTAGAGGACTGACATTATGTTATTCTGTAGCGTACAGTAGAGGACTGACATTATGTTATTCTGTAGCGTACTGTAGAGGACTGACATTATGTTATTCTGTAGCGTACAGTAGAGGACTGACATTATGTTATTCTGTAGCGTACAGTAGAGGACTGACATTATGTTATTCTGTAGCGTACCGTAGAGGACTGACATTGTGTTATTCTGTAGCGTACAGTAGAGGACTGACATTATGTTATTCTGTAGCGTACAGTAGAGGACTGACATTATGTTATTCTGTAGCGTACCGTAGAGGACTGACATTATGTTATTCTGTAGCGTACAGTAGAGGACTGACATTATGTTATTCTGTAGCGTACTGTAGAGGACTGACATTGTGTTATTCTGTAGCGTACTGTAGAGGACTGACATTATGTTATTCTGTAGCGTACAGTAGAGGACTGACATTATGTTATTCTGTAGCGTACAGTAGAGGACTGACATTATGTTATTCTGTAGCGTACCGTAGAGGACTGACATTATGTTATTCTGTAGCGTACTGTAGAGGACTGACATTATGTTATTCTGTAGCGTACAGTAGAGGACTGACATTATGTTATTCTGTAGCGTACCGTAGAGGACTGACATTATGTTATTCTGTAGCGTACAGTAGAGGACTGACATTATGTTATTCTGTAGCGTACTGTAGAGGACTGACATTGTGTTATTCTGTAGCGTACTGTAGAGGACTGACATTATGTTATTCTGTAGCGTACAGTAGAGGACTGACATTATGTTATTCTGTAGCGTACTGTAGAGGACTGACATTATGTTATTCTGTAGCGTACTGTAGAGGACTGACATTATGTTATTCTGTAGCGTACTGTAGAGGACTGACATTATGTTATTCTGTAGCGTACCGTAGAGGACTGACATTATGTTATTCTGTAGCGTACTGTAGAGGACTGACATTATGTTATTCTGTAGCGTACAGTAGAGGACTGACATTATGTTATTCTGTAGCGTACCGTAGAGGACTGACATTATGTTATTCTGTAGCGTACAGTAGAGGACTGACATTATGTTATTCTGTAGCGTACAGTAGAGGACTGACATTATGTTATTCTGTAGCGTACCGTAGAGGACTGACATTATGTTATTCTGTAGCGTACAGTAGAGGACTGACATTATGTTATTCTGTAGCGTACCGTAGAGGACTGACATTATGTTATTCTGTAGCGTACAGTAGAGGACTGACATTATGTTATTCTGTAGCGTACAGTAGAGGACTGACATTATGTTATTCTGTAGCGTACAGTAGAGGACTGACATTATCTTATTCTGTAGCGTACAGTAGAGGACTGACATTATGTTATTCTGTAGCGTACAGTAGAGGACTGACATTATGTTATTCTGTAGCGTACAGTAGAGGACTGACATTATGTTATTCTGTAGCGTACAGTAGAGGACTGACATTATGTTATTCTGTAGCGTACTGTAGAGGACTGACATTATGTTATTCTGTAGCGTACAGTAGAGGACTGACATTATGTTATTCTGTAGCGTACAGTAGAGGACTGACATTATGTTATTCTGTAGCGTACTGTAGAGGACTGACATTATGTTATTCTGTAGCGTACAGTAGAGGACTGACATTATGTTATTCTGTAGCGTACAGTAGAGGACTGACATTATGTTATTCTGTAGCGTACTGTAGAGGACTGACATTATGTTATTCTGTAGCGTACTGTAGAGGACTGACATTATGTTATTCTGTAGCGTACAGTAGAGGACTGACATTATGTTATTCTGTAGCGTACTGTAGAGGACTGACATTATGTTATTCTGTAGCGTACCGTAGAGGACTGACATTATGTTATTCTGTAGCGTACTGTAGAGGACTGACATTGTGTTATTCTGTAGCGTACTGTAGAGGACTGACATTATGTTATTCTGTAGCGTACTGTAGAGGACTGACATTATGTTATTCTGTAGCGTACTGTAGAGGACTGACATTATGTTATTCTGTAGCGTACAGTAGAGGACTGACATTATGTTATTCTGTAGCGTACTGTAGAGGACTGACATTATGTTATTCTGTAGCGTACAGT